>NW_010534211.1:0-3241 GCF_000687285.1 Phaethon lepturus | reverse complement strand
GAAAACCCATGGGTTGAGATAAAGACAGCTTAATAGGTAAAGCAAAAGCCACGCACAAAAGCAAAGCAAAACAAGGAATTCATTCACCACTCCCCACAGGCAGGCAGGTGTTCAGCCATCTCCAGGGAAGCAGGGCTCCATCACGCGTAATGGTTACTTGGGAAGATAAACACCATCACTCCAAATGCCCCCCCTTCCTCGTTCTTCCCCAGCTTTATATGCTGAGCATGACATCACATGGCATGGAATATCCCTTTGGTCAGTTGGGGTCAGCTGTCCTGGCTGTGTCTCCTCCCAGCCTCTTGCCCATCCCCGCCCACTCACTGGTGGGGTGGGGTGAGAAGCAGAAAGAGCCTTGACTCTGTGTAAGCACTGCTCAGCAGTAACTAAAACATCCCTGTATTATCCACACTGTTTCCAGCACAAATCCAAACCATTGCCCCTTACTAGCTACTGTGAAGAAAACTAACTCTACCACAGCCAAAACCAGCACAAGGGTATATTTAATTTTAAGCTCAAAAAAACTATGTTGTGTAGGAGGGAATCTTGCATTAGCCCTCATAAAGCATTGGCTAGGATAATAAAGAAGTCAGGTGCTCTATGATGGGTAAACCAGTAAGTCAGAAACAGGTCCCCACAGAGGACAGGGCAAGAGCTTGGGGAGCAGAGAGGGGGAGGAGAGAAGGGAAGGAAATGGCGGCTCTGTTCACCTGGGTGCATGAAAGAGGGAGACCCAAGAAAAAAATTGAGGGATAACTGCTTCACTCCTGTCTTTTTGACTGAAAGCTCCAAAAAGACTGGCCAACTCCTTAAGGCCTCACAGATGACAGTGTATTTCTTCCTGAAGGATCAAAAGTTTTGGCTCAACTTCCTTACTTCAGTATTGGAAACAGACTGTCTGGTGGCAGCATGTCAAAAATGTATGATGCACTCTTTTGCTTTCTGACGGGTGACTCTCTAGGAGTTAACCAGGAGAAGGAAAAGTAAGTTGATGGCACAAATAATCTTTGAGTTGCTGGGTACCTAGTCTCAAAAGGTACATAAAAGCTATAATTGCTTGGAATAGGGAGTATCAATAAGCTTCTCACAGGCAGCTTAAGAATGGCTTGTCTGACCTCTTTTGCTGCTGTTCACTCAGTAGGAAAAAGGCCCTAAGATTTGGGGGAGAGCTGAAGTACAGTATCTGCTCTTCTAGAAAATCTAAGACATGCTGATTCCCTCCTCTCATTCCTTCCCTGGTTATTGCTCCTGCAAACTGTGAAGCAAAGGTTAGTGTAGTTTGGTGCCTGGACTCAACTGTCTGTTGCTCTGCTCCAGCGCTGCCAGGAGCTCACTTGATTCCCAAGCCTGTTGGTGGAAAAGACAAAAAAAAAAACCCAACCCTCAGGTCTTTTTCATTCATCATGTGGATGAAAAGACAGAGGAAAGAAACCCATCGGGTTTTCTTTTGTTGGAGAGCTTGAAGCAGAATTAAATTAGAGCTGAAGCAGAAGTCACTGGTGTGCTATCTATATAATCCTTTGGCTCCACTATACATGTGGGCTTCTTTGTTAGATGTCTGTTATGCAATTCAAATATTCCCTAAAAGAAATCCCAAAATGTAAAGGAGAAGGAGATATGTTGCCATGACAGTGAGTCACTCTTCAGGGCTTAACCTTCTTCTTCCTTTGTTCTTTAGGCCAGTATCTCCCCCCACCACTAATCTTAGCCTTGTTCTCCCATGAGTTTTTTGCCTGATACCAGCTCAGAGCTGTATCTGATGTCTCCAGAGAATACCTGCTGGATTTGATAACATTTACATTTCTTCAGCAATTGAGTGAATGGAGGAAAGCAGAGGAGGGCTGTTGAATACCTCACGTCTCCGGGGCTGCTCTTCAATTTGTACATCCCTGGTTTAAGACCACTATTACCCCCAGCCCAGACTTGCATATCTCATGCACACTGTGCATTTTTTTCTGGACTCTGGATTTGCTTCATGTGCACTGAAGAATGTGGGAATTTCACCACTGATTGCAACAAGGCCAAACCCAAAGTGCTTTTTGTGACAAAAGGTGACTGATACACACAGCGTGACAAGACTCTCTCACTGCCAGAAAATCCCCCAAAAATCATAGAATCATATAATCATTAAGGCTGGAAAAGACCTTCAAGATCATCAAGTCCAACTGTCAACCCAACACCACCATGCTCACTAAACCATGTCCCAAAGTGCCATGTCTACACATTTTTTGAATACTTCCAGTGATGGTGACTCCACCACCTCCCTGGGCAGCCTGTTCCAAAGCCTAACCACTTTCTCAGTGAAGAAATTTTTCCTAATATCCAATCTAAACCTCCCCTGGCGCAACTTGAGGCCATTTCCTCTTGTCCCATTGCTTGTTAATGTGGGAGAAGAGACCAACACCCACTTCACCACAACCCCCTTTCAGGTAGTTGTAGAGAGACATAAGGTCTCCTCTCAGCCTCCTCTTCTCCAGACTAAACAACCCCAGTTCCCTCAGCTGCTCCTCATAAGACTTGTGCTCCAGACCCCTCACCAGCTTCGTTGCCCTTCTCTGGACACGCTCCAGCACCTCAATGTCCTTCTTGTAGTGAGGGGCCCAAAACTGAACACAGGATTCAAGGTGCGGCCTCACCAGTGCCGAGTACAGGGGCACAATCACTTCCCTACTCCTGCTGGCCACACTAGTTCTGATACAGGCCAGGACGCTGTTGGCCTTCTTGGCCACCTGAGCACACTGCCGGCTCATGTTCACCAGGAAAGCAGGAGGCCAGCCAGCAGTTCCAGCTGTGCAAAGCCCAGTGCCTCATTTTCTCTGCAAGGAGGCGGTGAACCCCACATCCATGACAAGAGGACGTTGCCCGGCCTGTAGATGAGCCTCAGTTTTTTATTTTCGTAATGCATATGCCCTAACAATTAAGACCAAAAGCTGGGATTTTCTGGAAAGCCACCCACTTGAGAAAAGCAGCCGCAGAGCATGGCTCTAGTCTGTGTGATGGTTGAGGTGGCTCTGGAGGGCGCCGGGCCCAGCGTGACAGTGCTGGAGGTGGCTGAGGGGCGGCGAGAGGGATTTTTCGGGGAGAGGGAAGGCCTGCCGCTGCAGGCGGTCACCAATCAGCCAACCCCTGCAAATAAATGTTGTTTATTTAGAGAACTAGATCTACTTCGGGAGATTTATTTAGTAGAAAAAGCCCCGCTGCTTGCAAACGCCGGAAAAGGGGAAAAAAAAGCTTACACATC
>NW_010534210.1:62797-70313 GCF_000687285.1 Phaethon lepturus | reverse complement strand
AGTTGTGCCAGGGGAGGTTTAGACTAGATACCAGCAAAAATTTCTTTCCTGAGAGTGGTCAAACACTGTGACAGGCTGCCCAGGGAGGTGGTGGAGTCACCATCACTGGAAGTGTTAAAAAACACATGGACATGGCACTTTGGGACATGGTTTAGTGGGCATTGTGGTGTTGGGTTGATCTTAAAGGCCTTTTCCAACGTTAATGATTCTGTGATTCTGTGAAATGTCACCAAGCCTGCACACCTTCATCAGCCCGCTTTGTACAACCACAAAGCTGCCTAGTAGATGCACAACTGTAAACAATTATGGAAGAACAGTTAAATGAGCAACATCTTATCTCAATGGAAAACCCTGGGAAGGCAAGACGTACCACCCGCTTCCAGCAACTCCATTTAGATATGTTGCACAGCATTGATGCCAGTATGTGTATCTACTTCTACCATCTATCTTGCAGTAGAGCCCAAAGCTTTGTATTTTTAACACATTACTATTGCGAAGCTAAAACAATATGTGTATTTTGTCCAGTTGGTAAAATGATTTTTATGTTGCTTTTACTTTTTCTTCCCACTTTTGACACCTATTGAACAGCATTCATTAATCTGTTTGTCCTTCAAACCACTTGATATTGCCTCAATAACAATGAAAACTGAGCTTTAAAATCATTGTATACATAGCTAAACGTGAAAAGTCTATAATTTATCTCTTTAGTAGCCTTTTATTCCTTTAGGTCCCTCTAAACTAAAAATGTATTTTAATGGAGGACCGCACCCTATACGGTCCATCCAGATTTAATACTTCCTTGTTGCTAAGTCAGCTAGTATAAAATTATCTTGATGGGTTCAGATATTTCCTGAATCTAGACTAATAAATTCTCCAGAGGCAGAGACTGTCATTACCCATTTCTATCAGGAGTGTTACACACGTACAGGTTAAAACTTGGACAAGTGAAAATATTGCTGAATGAAAGCAACTCAGTATTTTTTTCCCTGCATTTTAAAATATCAGAGTTGGGATATTTTAAATACCTGATTCCTAGTTTCCATTCAAAGGAGGTTCTAAGCATGTTTAATCCCTATCAGTTAATATATTTTAGGAGACATTTGTTGATCATGTGTTTGGAAATTTGGAGTATGCAAAGCTTGCTTTCCTACATTTTACTGCTTGGCACAAGCCACACATTGAATATTACAGCTCTTTGGAAACAGATGGAAAAAAAAAAGGGGTCCAATACAAAAAGATTTGCAATTCCAAATTTCTACACAATGTCCTGTTAACATCCATTGGGGAAATAAGGGCTGATATGAAAGCAGCAAGCAATCCTATGCTCCACTAAACAAACACACAAGACAGTTCTTACATTTGCAGCAGTCATTCTGTGAGATTTTCTTGTCCATGACATATGCGGCCTTGAAAGACTTGACTGGACACAAGCTAGGAGTATTTGTATTGGTAAGGAATTATAGCATTTTGATAGAGGTTTTATTTCACTTCAGAACAATAAAGAGTTATTAAAAAATTCATGGAAACAAATATACCATTACATTGCTTCAGGGAAGAAGTGTTTTATTTCAGTCTTTTGACAGATTTACTACTAGGATCTACAAAAAAAAGACCTCCTGAGCTACCAATACTTTGGTGGGAAGTCGAGAGCCCCAGGGAACCTCAGTCTTCAGGCTGAAATCAAAGTCTAGAAGGCCAGGCCATTTCTGTCAAGAAACTACATAGGTTTCTGAAGGAAAGCTTTTGATGTTGCTCGAAGAAATGATTAAAAATGTCCACTCTCTTCTCTCCTCCAATATTCAAGCATGAAGGATGGTGTCAGATTCTCTATTCTGAGTATCTAGGATGAAAAGCACCAACCATAATGCAGTGAATATTTTCATCTGTGACAGGCACATCAACGAGCCCTTCAATCTGTGAAATACTACATCTTTAGCTTGTGACAACCACAGAGACCTTAGCTTCAATCATCTGCTTAAAAGTAAAGTCAGTGATAGCATGGGGAGTCAAACTGGCTGTCCAGTATCAGTCAATGCATGGTAAGGCAGGGAAGGTAAATTGTTTTCTCTCTCATTCAGTTCCTAGCACTGACTGTTGCTGATTGGCATGTTTCCAGTTAAAAGTGAACTGAGAGTATCTGAATATCCTTTATAAGTATTTTTACTGTCACCTCTAATAAATGTTAGTAATATTGATCCCTCTTAAATAAAGCTAAACACTTGGAGGCAGACTTCATCCCATTCTTACGCTACTGTGTTTGTGGAGAAAGAAAGGGAGGAGCAGGGAAGGAGAAGATCATGAAGGATACACGAAAACAAACTTTCAAACTACCCAAACACTATGTAATTCTGGTAGAATTAAACCACGGGCTGAGCAAATTGTGTGGTTGTGTTTTCAGCAGTGCACGGAGGCACTGCCGCCTTACTACACTGACCTGCAGACGTGTCTGGCCATGCAAGAGATACTGAGAGATAGTGTTCCTTATATCTGATTTAGTACCAGGTCTAAAAGTGCTAGGACACAGTCCCTCCAGGAGGAAGTTTGTCATTGCTTCCCAGAGCTCCTACTCGGCAGCGAGGCTATGCAGCATGCCTTCTTTCACGCTGTATCTAAAGGACAAGTCCCAGAGATGTCAAAGTCTTACTAACCCATTAGAATATCCTTTTAAATTTACCATTTTCCTGCCCCACAGGACAGGATTTAAAGCACTTAACCACATTTTTCTTTATTTACTATAAATTATTAAATCTTAGGTTTTCTATGCATTTATTAACAGGTTCTACGTTCAACTGACAGCTAATAATAAAAGTCCTCTCTACCACTATAATACCTCTCTACCTAGTACTCTGTACTAGTCCTCTCTACCACTTTCTACCACTCTGCCTCTCTACATTCTATTGAATGCCTCTTAGGTTTCTGCATTATTTCTCTAACTTCAATTCTAGCACAGGAACTTACTTTCAGTTATATCTTAAACAGCAAAACTGACTTTTATTCTGTTATGTAGTCAGAGAGTGAAAAAGAAAGAAGCATTTCAAATACTTTCCTGTCTAGGTAAGGTAGTACAAATTAAGGTATCAGCAGATTTATCTACGAACATTCTTCAAAATCTCTGTACTTTAAAACTTCTGGAGTAAATGGAGGCAGCTTTCAAATACAGGTGATTTTTGCAGTTTCCAGCATGGACAGAATGGCCCGGCTCTATTATTTCTGGTTCTGATTGCACTGTACCCACTGCTCCCACTATGCTAGACTCATTTCACAAGCATGTGCACATCTCATGCTTTAAATAAATTTTAAAAAGTGCCTCTGTTTCTTACAGATACAGAAAGGCCCATAGTGTCTTGTAATGCACAAAGAAGAAGGAAAGCAAGCAAAACAAAAATCACTTTATCTGCTCATTTTTTTAGTACTGATTCAACTGGACTGGTTTAACAACACAGTATGAGGAAGCCAGTCCACACAGATATGGGTAAACTTGGAATTTGTCTCCAGCCCATTTTTTTCACACATTTTATCAGTACAGAGAAATATATTGCTGTCCAATGCAAAAGAAGTGCATTTTCATCTGTAACCATTACAACATAGTAGCATAAGTGCCTTTCTGCATATATGTCATGTTATACACTATTAAGAAATAACTGGTATATAGTTTTCTCAAAAGAGTAAATAGATGATATTGTAAGAATCAGCAAGGTTTTTCTTTTGCTTTGTATTATCTTCAATGAATCAGTATTTCCTAATATAAAATATTTGCAAATCTAACATTTACCAAAGTAGATGTCATTGTGGAATGTTTTTTATAAACAAGGAAGAAACTGGAACATACAGATATACAAACAGCTTTTTATGTAATACCAGAAAGATTCTGCAACCAATCCTTTTGCAGTGGTGTGAGGAAACTACACCGGCTTTGTTCCAAAAGTCAGCTTCCACTGGTCTTGGCTGTAGTTCATCTTAATGACTGCTAAACACAATGTTTTCTCTCACATGGGTCTGAAGCCCAAAACCAACACTATAAAGTTGAACCATGTAATCATGTTGAAATTGTGAAACTGAAGGAAAACAGTCATCCATTAAAATTACAGTATGTTAGTTACTCCTTGGTGACAGAAGATAATGTACTTTGTAGCTCCAGTACAATCATCACTGTATTTGCAAAAAATGAAAAACAAAATATTTTGTAGGCATTAGAGATTTATACAAAAAGATATTATCATCATGTTCTGTTTTTTCATGTGATAATTTATCCAGGAAGGAGACTGACAAGCATTAATAACTTTGCTAAGTAAAAGGCAACATTGAATTGGAAAGGAAATAAACACTTCTGTGAAAAATTCTGCCACTGACTGGCTTTTTTCTTGCTCTCTTGTGCTTAAAGTGGTTCAAGATTATGTTTAAATTAATGATAATACCGCTACTTAAAGAAACAACAAACTCTGAGATTGATATAGTCATCATCATGTAAGTACTTCTGAAGAATATACTTAAACATATTTGTTCAAAGTTCCTTTTCTTCCATAATTTACCTACTACTTTTCCCTTCTTACGTAAATTATTTTTTCCATTACTGCTTGCAAGTTTGAAAAAGAAGTCAGTCAAAAGGTCAAGCAAACAATGTAAAGGGAGAGATCTGAGATCAGAAAACTCGTATAAAAATAAAATTTCCTATTATGAACATAATTTACAACCAACAGTAAAGCAGACTGTGGTCAGTTCCTTTAAAGAGTCTTAGTCTATACATCAAATATTTCAGGATTAAAGAAAAAAAACTCTTCTCTTGAGGAGAAGATATAGCAATTTCTGGATCTCCACTCTATCTTACCCTAGCAAGGCAGCAGAACGGTCCTGGTCTTACTGATTGTTCGAAGCACTGCTGTTGGCTGGCTGTCGGGTGTAATTTATCTTCTACTTCTTTTACTGGATCACACCTGACTTTTTTCTCACCTACCTATAAAAAACATTTTCACACCACAAAAGATACATAGTCCTGCAATAACAAAAACAGTCCTGCAAAATATGAAAAGCTCTAGTTCTTCTTAGTCATACCTGCATGAGAGAGTCTCACCTTATTTTTATAACCTGACAGGAGACTAATTAGCTCAATAATTAAGAAAACTGCCTCAAAATTTCCAAAGATTCAGCATCACAAAAGGCTGGGCAACCTAAGTACAGCCATGGTCCGACCTGCTTGCACCCTTGAAATAATGCAGCCCAGCCGATGGATACAATCAATACACAGTGCAATTTCTTAACAAAACCTTCCAACCACGTAGAAACATGGCCATACATGAACACATGGGAGAAACCAGAGAAGAGTAGCAGACTTGCACAGACTGACAAGAACACGGGGCTCTCTCCTGCAGCAGGAGTCCATTTATCCTAGAAGCTCTAGTCTAGCTAACAAGAGAGCTCTTTGACCAACATGAAGTAGCCAGATGTCAAATCATTTAAGATCAGGAATGAAAGTTAACTGGCACATGCTCCGCAGAGCTGTCCCAAGATGGACTACTACAGGTATCTTGTCAAAATTATGACTGAGGGAGAAATTTGCTCTCTTGGGCTCTTCTCCACCTCAAAACAGTCCAGGGAGATAAAAATCCCTGCTAGTTTTTCCCATTTAAAAACCGCCACCATGTAATTGTGACCAAACAAAGGCGGGGCTGAACAGCAGTTGGTATGCGCTGCGCTGCAGCGTGCTGAGCCAGTAACACCAGCGCTGGTGCTGCTGCTTCAGTTATGAACTGCACGGTCTGTGCTAGCAGATGCAGAAATACTAGCCTGCAGCGTGTAACTACCGCAGGTTATGTATCACACATTGCCGTATAAAATGCAACGTGGTTATTCAATAGGGGTCAAGTGTTTTTCAGATTAAGTACTCTAAACATTGTACTTACCATGGTTTACCACAGGCATTTCTTCTACTGCATGCCTTTGCACATATCTCACAAGACCTTAATGCAACTCTAAGCCTGATGCTTTCATTATTATTACTAGTTTGAACAGTGGATAAGTATTTTCCTTCTACACACACACCCGTCCTCTGAAAAAGCACGGATCACAGCATACATACAAACCAGGAATGAGAAATGCTGCCTGCAAAAATACGCGCCCGATACTCATGCCTACTTTAAGACTAAATCAGATGAGTGACGCAGCAACCATAAGATGATTTTATCTCCACATGTAAAACTACTGTTCATGGTACCACTGAAAGGAAAGGCATAATTAGAACAAGGAAACAAAGAAATCTGAGCAGGCCCAGAGGGCATACATACTCCCTCTGGTAATTAAAGAATTCACACTGCACTCCGTTTGCTTCAAAACCAATAACCAAGTCATATGAAGAAAGTTAGCAAGAGCTGTAGTCTACTTCACTTAACATTTTAAATAAAATATTGATTTAATAACAAAAAAGGAGAATGAAGGTTTGGAATTTTTTCTTGTTTCTGTGAACAACGGATGATGTGATAAAAGGTGTAACAATTCCAGAAGACAAGACAGAAGGAAGAACAGTGATTTTACTAGGTGATAAAAAGATCCACGATCTTTTTCAAGATCCTTACCTTATGTCCTGAAAAAGGATTGTTACCAGATTTTACTCTCCCAGTGTTCATTTCTTACAAAGCATCCATATGCTAGCTTTTATTAAATCAATGTCATTATTGCAAATTAAGCAATTTTCCTCACTTATTTCTATTTTCCTTACTCATCCCCTTCATTAAATTGAAAGAAACCACTTCCTCCTATTTGTATTTGAGAAGTCTAGATCTGGACAATTCAGACTTTTCTATACCTTTGGAGAATCAAAACTGAGCAGCAGTCTGAAACGATGGCAGATGTTGAATTAAAGCTCTGAGTACTGTTACTGGCCTTTCAGTTTTTCAGACATTAACTTCTTTGCAAAACACTAAATATAATCTCAAAAATACTACATTTATGTTTCAAAGGCAGGCAATTCCTTCCTGGTTCTGGTTAGTTTATTGTGTTTTCATCAGTAAGGTGTGAAACATGCTATGTTACAGCTGTTCAAAAATGCTTCACAGGGATTAGATTCCTAATATAAATGTAAAAAATACTGCTGGCTGAATATAGTATTGCATTATTTCTTATGCATTTTTTATTAGAAGTTTTTTGACAGTGCTGCAAAGCTTAAAGTTAATTGTTTCCTATGCTTTGCAAGTTTACCTGATTTAACCTGAATTTTATTCTGTCATGTTAACAATAGGAAATTATTATACTGATAAAAATACCTTAAAATAGGACCCAGGCCAGAGATGTTATTAAAGCAGAATTGATACAACATTCATAGCGTGATTTAACAGAGACCTTGGAATACTTTGGCGCATTAAAGCAAGTCTAGGTTAGCAAACTGTGCAGAAAAACAATGCTTGGAAACTGCATGTCTGGCCAAAAAAAAGCATTGTATTTGAAAAGATGCACTTTTTTCTTTTATAGCACAGCAGTTTTCCCCCTATGAAAGCGCACAAAGAAGAGCAGTAGTCTGTGAAGGAGG
>NW_010534210.1:0-62766 GCF_000687285.1 Phaethon lepturus | reverse complement strand
AAAGAGTCAAGAAACCACCTCTGAAAGAGAAGACGAAGTGCGAGATGGAAGATGTTGGATACCAAAGCTGAGTATGAAATGCTTAAAGTCAGATGCCACTTAAACTTTCCAGAGCTGAGAACTGTAAACTTAACACTGCAACAAAACTGAAATTTACATGTATATCAATGCACATCCATTGAATACTGTATCTAATTTGGACGTGCTAACATGTTCCCGAGACTCTGACAAGACCAGGGACAGAATTGAGGGGAGAAATACTGTACTCCACTATCAGAGATGAGTTTATACTAGAAAAATTGAGCTAAGTGAGGTAAGACATGTGCAGCAGACCCTCCCCGCTAAAATTATTCATTGTTATTTTCTCTAATTTAAGATGAAACAGAAATACTTTATATAAAAAATACAATGTTTGATTTGCATTATCCTATAATCTCTTGTGCACAGTAGCTCTTTTAAGAAGGAAAAAAATATTAAACTAGCTTATAAGAGTTGGTATATGATCTCCACAGTAGTGATAAAGTCAGACAGACAGCAAAAGTTTTCTTTTTAAAAGAAAAATCTGTATATACACAATGTGGATATGTCCACACACTGTTCCAGTGATTTCAAGTGTAATTTTCCATGTGTGAGCATGAAAGGTGCTGTGGAGTCCCAGGGTGTGAGCAGAATCCACCTGAGAAACTTCATTTGGGCAGCAAAAATCTCACACACATGCAGAACGAGTTACTGCCTCCTGCTGCAAGAGCTAGAATTTCACTTGGCAACAAGCTCTCATGAGATTAAGTGCAGTCAAATAACACAAAATGTAAAGTACATCATGAAAAGGACATGGGGAGCATTTGGGGAAAGCATGATTAAGCATTTAAGACAATCTTCTTGCTTTGCCACTTTTATGCAGGGAATACAACATGAAGATTTAGACTCTAAATGTGTCTTTGCACAAAACACATTCTCTGTTTACTGCAAAGGTATTCAAAGGGTAGTTATCTGTTAGAATTTTTGTTAAGATTATTCTTATTATTTCGGTTTAAATACTATAAATGTACTATAATATGTATACAGGGAAACTGGTTGAAGATTGGTTTTCAGTTTAATACCTATTACAAAATGTAAATGGAAATTTAAATTAAAAATCTGTTTTGTCTATTTTTGGCTGTTTTGCCATAGATTTCATTTTACATTTCAGCTGAAAAAAGCATACTGCTTTTATATAGCATCTGTTGTTGGGCCACTTGAGATTAATTTGGCACAACCTTTGTAAATAACAGATTTATTATCAGATTTTCTTCACTGATCGGATGTTTTTTAACTCTTGGTCCCAACAACACTTTTTGTGAGAATAAAAGAATGTTCTTTCATAAAATAATTAAAAACACTGAGGAATTTTTTTTCAACTAACAAGAATATTAATTGGGTTCACCATCAAAATGTGATAACATGTAAAATATTTCGTTTTGCATGTTAATGCTTCTTAATTGCACAGAGCTTTTCAACTTCAAAGCTCTTGACATGAATTAAGTGGATGTCCCTGAAGGCCTTAGGCAAAATTTTATTTGCTTTCAAAAAGATATTTGCACCAGACAAAAGCTTTGTGAAAAACACAAGACTGCACTTCGTTGTTTTAATCTGCTGCCATCGTATGTGAGATAAAATATTACTGCCGTTTTGCAGATGGAGCAGTGGAAACAGGGGCGAACTGAATGGGACTACCCCTGCTCATCTTAAAACTCTATACTTTGCCTTGGCTATGGCACACTGAGCAAGTGAGAAAGAAAATGCAAGATAATTCAGTTTTCCAAAGCCATGTCAACATACCTTTCAATTATTTCTTTACTTACACACCAAAGATCAAGCTGCCTGAAAGTCCGATGATTGCCTCCTGTTGCACCACTCTACACACAATGCCTTCGCTCAAGCAAGTCTGGCGGAGTAAAATGCATTTGCTAGAATTCAGTCAAAAGCTGTTATCTGGTACTCCACTTTGCTTTGTCAAATGACATTGTAAAAGGTCCTTGCTAGAAACAGGAAGTTTCCCAGAACCCAGGAGCAATGGTTGTTCCCTCATGTCAGATAGATAGACTGAAATCTATCATGAAATCACCACTCGGTATTTTCAAACTGAAATTTTCTTTTCACTGTCTTTTAAACCATGCTACAGATATGAAACTACAATATATGTTTACAACCTATGCGTAAAGCATGAAAGTTTTTTCAGCATCCTTTGCCACAATGACATTTTTTGGTGAACA
This sequence comes from Phaethon lepturus, assembly GCF_000687285.1. Classification (NCBI taxonomy): domain Eukaryota; kingdom Metazoa; phylum Chordata; class Aves; order Phaethontiformes; family Phaethontidae; genus Phaethon; species Phaethon lepturus. The sequence continues at coordinate 60,514 of NW_010534210.1, read as the reverse complement.
CAAGTTAAGACCAACAAGCATTCCTCTTTGTACTTACCATGTGATTTTTATGCCACTTCACAGGAGTAATACATTGGGTCTTTTTATTGCTCAAGAAGAAAGTGCTCATTACCTATTTATGTTTACATATAGGAAAAGACAAAGAGTTGTTTCAAGTGGCATACATCACACTGTTGTAGTGGTTGATTTCCTCAGGATGGTCTTCTGGGGTTTTGGTGCGGTTTGTGGAGGCACAGTCGCAGGTCTCGGAGGAGGAAAGCTATTACTGGGACTTATCCCCAACCCTCCATTTTCCAGAGAAAATGGAGGCAGCGGAGGTGGTGGAGGTGGCAGAGGAGGGCACTGGTGCGGCAGCTTTCCCACAGCACGGGCAGGCTCACTGTGCAAGTGCACCTCCCTGTTTTTAATGTTATACCGAACATCACAGTCAGGGCAATAGCCGTGGTACTGCACTTTTTCACTGAATCGTACCCGCTCCCTTGCTCCTGGCTGCGGACACCGCTCTTTCTCAGGTCTGTGCATCAGAGGTTGCATCGCAACTTTCTCCAAGTTATTGTTCGGTATACAACACATATCTCCATTTGGGATGCGGTTGGGCCCGACTGGCACACCCCCGTTTCGCAGCAGAGTACCATTAGTCTTGACAGGGTTGGCCGAAGGAGGCAGCCTTGGAGGCTCGTCACACTTGACGGGTGTCAATCGTGGTGGAGGTGGGGGTGGATTTGGCTTCCGCAGCACGGTGAGGATAGCAGAGGGGTGTGCAGGTGGCTTGATGAGCGGTGTGTTGGCCCGCACCTTGACTTTCTCCAAGCTGGAAGCTGTTGTGCTGCTGGAGCTGCTGTTGAGTGTGTCCGTTTTGGAACTGTCTGTCATATCATCCTCCAACTGCAGATCAGATGTCAGCGTGTCAATCTGGTCAACCACCTGCACAACACCAGAGAGAAAATGGTGACAAAAGTTTGCCCCAGTGAAGGCACAGAAAAACAAAAGCACTCTCCACTATCAGTTTTGTCCCTCCCAGAACTGAACCATCCAAAATTTTTTGACCATTATTTCTTTTTGCTTGCCAATGTAACATGAAGATGAAGATGATGATGATGATAATAACAACAATAATAATAATGGCTAGCTTGCTAGCTTATCACCTGATAATAGTTTGAAACACTCTGGAATGAAATTCTGTTTCTTCCCCTTTATGGTTTACTCGGCAATATTATTCCAAGTGAACTGTAATCCTTCAGTATTACGTTTTGCCTTCCATCGCAGAAAGAGTCTGAATTATTTAACTTTAGCTTCTACATGACAGCTTCTGAATCCAAATCTTCCGCAGAGTATCTTTTAGCTCTGACCTTTCACACAGTCTTGATTTAAATATGCATCTCCATATAAGTGATACGATACACCTACAATCATATTTGGTACATTCTTTCCTGACAATTTTTAAACATAAATAAGGTACTGAGAAGCAACCTCCCTCTTGTATTAGACTGCATTATCTCCCTTTATGAATATTTTTCTTAAGATCTGAGATCCTGTGAAGCAATCCTGAAATAGTATTTGCTGCAAGAAAAGAGGAGAAGTAGCTTGGTTTCCAAAGTTACAAGCACTTATTAACTCACTCACTTTTTCCCAAGATTTCCTCTACCTCCCATATTCTGTTTGTAGTTTGTACGATGTTACGTGTCTTCTAGTTTTCCAGACTCCTTCTTCTACTCTTTTTTTTTTATAGGACATGCAACTGATGGTATCTTTACTAGGTAGTGAAAATTTGTCATATGACAATTAAAAAACCTTTCTGAAGACTGTATTTCACTCAGTATCTAGCTGAACAACTGTAGTTATAATCTACAGGTAAGTACAACACACACAATGGGAAGTTGGCACACGTTTAAAAACGGATCTTTACCCTCTACATGCTCACAGGATATACATAAATTAATCAGTAGCTGAAATGTTACTAGCAAACTTGGGTGCATGAATACAAAGCTTGTGACATTGCTTGGGGTCCTTATGGGAGATCTGTGACATTCTGGAGGGAGAGCTGGGGGGGCACCCGAATATATCTGAAACTAGACATCTCCAGATACACTGAATCTATCCTTCTTACCCTTTTAAGACTTTAATTTCTGCTTCCTGCTCTCAATAAGAAAATCTATTGATTTCAAAGTAAGCCTATTTTTGAGAAGCATAAGCCATATGTTAACTGCAAAAAAAGTGAAAGTCATTACTGAAGGCAACGACTCTTTATCCAGTCAAACCAGCAACCCACTTATGTGCCCAGTGGTAAACAGTAAATAATGAAAGCAAAAACATCACAGAATGAGAGAGCACTTTAGCTTCCGCTACTTATACTGTAGCTAAGAGTTGTGTGGTATAAAATTCACAGAAATTCATATGCAAAAATTCAGTTCAGTGCCTGCCTTCTCCTAAAAACAGCAAACAGCAGATAACTGTTATTCAGAATGTGAACTTTCAAACATCTTTGAAAAAAATTTACAATACTTTTTCTCTCCAAGACCAAAACAACTACTCATTTATTCATTATTCAAACCCCAATACCATGTTGCATTTCAGTTTCTATTTTTGCATTTTGATTTTTCCCCAATAAAGAATAAAGAAAAATTATACTCTTAAAAGACCGACATTAATTGCCCCAAATAATCAGGATTTAAAATAGTAGTGCAGAAATTGAAAGGTACAATTGAACTCTGGTAACTCTCATATCCCAAACATGTCCTCCAGGGAACAGCATATGATTCCTCTTTGAAATTTCAGAATAAAGGCAGATAAACAACATCTGCAGTAAGGCAATGCAAAATTCATATCAAGACAGACAGTTTACCGGAGAAAGAACTCACATTATCACCTTACTTTACACATGCAAACCAAGGCAGAGAGCACTTCTCAAAATGAAACAGTGCATCTAAAGGAACAAGGAAAAGACAGTCATGTTCTGGGCACAAAGCCTGAAATTCAAGCACACCTCTGCAAGTTTAGTATGGATTTGTGTAAATAATAGGGTCTGCCTACATATCGCTGAATATGCTGTTGAATCCTCAACTGGAATCCAATATGTAATCTTTTAACAAACTACAAAAGCTACAAAATGGATTCATGCAACATAAACCAAAGAAACTCCTTGGCAAGCACAGAAACATTAAAAAAAAAGCAGCTAAACAGCTGCAGGCATGAGGGAAAGGAAAAACATATCCATAAAGATGCTCAATACAGGAGCACAGGGTAGCTTGTACAGCTGACAGTACATTGGTCTATATTGCAGTATTAGATAACACTAAGTGATAATACTTGATTGCTTCATACTGCTTAACAGGAATGATATTAAAATGCCAAGAACAAAAATTGGTTTCTTTTGCAGTTGGCTTATTCCAGCAAAACCAAGTTTTTCTTTTCCTCTGTTGTCAACCATGACAGCCCCCTCAAAAGGTACCTACAATCATACAGGACCATAGAAACCAACATCGCATGTGTGAGGAAAAAGGCAGTCACAGACCACTGATGTGGTTATTGCACAATTAGCTATGGAGAGATATCATGGAGATTATCCAAATAATATACTAAGTTTTCCTTACCTTAATAAAATTCACTCACAATTTCCAATATCAAATTCCCAATAAAGAAGAAAATAAAATAACTAAAATGTATTTTAATGTTATTTTAAGACACACACAAAATTCTAGTAATTTTGTGTAATATTTTTCCTGCAGAACCCATCACAAATGATGGCTTCTTTGCTTTAGGCCTTGTGTGCAAGAAAGATTGTCCCTGTTCCACACTGTACAAAATGAATGTACTCCATGCAATGTAATTCTACAAAAACAAAGCCTAGTGTTTATTATGTTGAGATGGATACATTAAAGGTGATATTCGACGGAGGATATAGCTGTAATTATGCAGCACACATGTGTCATAAAATATCAGACCGTGGTGATGAGAAAATTTGCATCCATTCAAACATTCAACATTCCTTCTGACAGTGCAAAAATTTTCTAAAGAGTAACAAGAAAGTCTTTTATGAACTGTCCTTGAATTTAAATGACCACAGAGTTTAACTTTTGCCCTTTAGGCAAATGTGTAGTACATATCAGAACTTTTTTGTCATCTATCCATTTGTAAAACATAAAACCAGCACAAAATGGCTCTGGCATAACAACGCAGTTTGTCTGTCCAGATTCTTTCCCACCAAAAGTTCTGATTCTGTTTACTTTTATTTTCTTTTGCTTTTTTTGTCCCAAAAATAAAAATTCAAATAGGATGAAAAAGTAACAGAGAGCCAGTGACTAACACAGTGAAACTGATGTAGTTGAAGAAAAAAGAAAAAAAGTGTGTTGAAAAAAATAGTCTCCATTTCACAACACGTTTCCTATGGAAGTAAGAGAGAGAGTATTTAGAAACAAAACACTGCTCCAGTTGTGCTGAATCTGTCCTTTTTTCAGTTTTGGAATAAACCAGGACTTGATTCACATGTACAGTCATGGGGGAGACATTCTTTTATAGCCTGAGGAGCTCCTTAGCCACTAACCGGATTTGAGCTCTGCAGAGATGCCCACTTCTCCCTCGCCAGGCATATCCTGAGGCTTCAAGCTCTGTAGGATCCAGAGTGATACTCCTGAATGAACCAGGACATCAGCTCATTCAAATCCCCTTTCAACAATATCAGGTGCTCAGCAGGGATGGAGTTGAATTTCTCTAGCTGACCCCAAGAAATTAATCAAAGTCTGTTAATACATGTACAGACCCAAATTATTTTATCCTGAAATCTAGATTGTTCAACAAGTCAAACCTCTGCTTATAGCCATCACTTTATCCTTAGAAATATGTGTGGAGCTTTTGGATTGGTTTTTTTGTTGTTTATTTTGGGATTTTTTTGACAACAACTGAGTATCTTTACACACAATGAGCAGAAAAAAACAATTGGATAAAGCAAATTTAATGTAGATATTATGTTTCTCCTTCACCTGCAGTTTACTGATTTAAAATTATTTTGTATTTTCTTGTCCTTTTAATTTTTTACGCAGACACTCAAGCCTTTCTTTCCAGTAATGCTCAAATTATACAGAAGTTCACAACAACAGCATCTGTAAAACATGCATATAAGAATTTCTAATCACCATTTAGAACCATCAATCAATTGACATGAGTTAAATCTCATCTCTACCTAAACTCAAAACAGAAGGGGTATGTTTAAAAACCAACACTAGCTAACAGCAATTTACCACATTAAAACAAAAAGAAATCAAAAAACAATTGATACAATTCACAATTAGTTTGCTTTTTCTCTTAGATTTTCCTGTAGACATTCAAGCCTTTCAGTAGATTTGGGAAAAAAATGTTAATTATAAACATTCTAATTGGGAAACAGTCAAGTGCTCAAATGCACCAGTGCTCCTAAATCTTTTAACTCAGAGGGGCTGACTAACTCACCTTGTAAGCTGTCTCATTGTTGAGTACATAACTACAAGAACAGGTTCAAGGAAAAAATAAGCATTGTATGACTGTAGGAAGATCACAGATCTTTGCTAAAGCAAATGAATAATACTGCTGTTGAGTTCTTACTTGCCAATGCATTAACTTTTAATACTTAAAAAAAAAATTTCTAAACTTTCTTTAAAAAATCTCTATTTCAATAGGTTTTTCTTCAAACTATCTAAACTAATAACTTGTATAGTAAAAGAGTGTAGAAATATATAATTGAAAAGATGGTAGGAAGTAATCAGGGGTAATTTCTTCATACCAGCAAAATCCAAATCTTTAGAGAATGCCATAGACGATTGAGATGGTTTTATAGACAAGCAAAACAAGACATTTATTTCTGCTTCAAGAGCCTTCACGTTTGGATTAGACAGAGAAAAGTAAAGAATGAGAATAAAATTAAGCCAAAAGGAAAATGATAGATCTGTGGTTAAATCAGAAATTTGTGCTTAATTTTGTTCAATAATTTTAATGTTAATTTTATACTAAATAAATGCTATGAATAGTATCCACCAAGGAAGTACAAATTAAAACAAACAAACAAACAAACAAACGAACGGTTAGAAGTTCATGAAAGACGACATGTAGAATTGAAAACTCCACACTCCAGAGAGAAGAGAAATGAAATAAGGTACCTCTGCAAGAGCTGACAGACAGCCATCAGGAAGAAGAAAAGCAAACATGAAGGATTGCTTCATGCTGACAACTTGCCAGGTAGTAGTTACTAAAAGTAGGCAATGAGGGAAGATCACTAGATTTTAAGATGGGAGTGCAAAATGAAACAGTGATTGCACTCTGGATACACTTGAGCAATACAGCAGAGAAGTTGACAAAGCCAAAGCGCATCAGTGGATGAATGTTGTACACATGATTCTTGAGAGCATAAGAATAGTGTAAGACAGCCAGGAAAGAAAAGACAGCCATGTAAGAGCACATCTCACAAGGAACTGACAAAACAATTGACTTAATGGCTAAAGTTCTAGCAGCATTTGTGAGAAAGACTCCTTGCATAAGTTTATACATATAACTTTTAAATGTATACAATATGTAAGATCTATAGTAACATTACATGAGTTTTTATTTGCATTTCACTAAGATTAAACATGAATATGATTTGTGTGACATTTGTAAGATAGAACCATAAGTAAACTGAGATTAAAGATTACTATTTGGAGACAATTTTGTCTCTCTCTGGGAGTGTACAGCATATTAAACTGTTAGAGAAAATGTAAAGCTTCTTATTGTAGATAGAGGTAAGATTAAGTTATGTACTACTGAAAAAAACCCTTACCAATGTGCATTTAGACTCAGAAATTACATTCTGCAACACCAGTGTATGGAAAATGAATTGGTACTATCAAACAAAATAAGGAAGTCAAAATGACACAAATACTACCCGTCCACAATAAAAAAGAAAAAAAAATGGAAAAACGAAGACACTGAAGTTGCAAACAATCTGCAATGCAAAGACATCCTACAATTAACCCCATCACTCAATGTTCCCAAACTCTTATATTAAATTGCTTAAAAATACAGATCTACCATAAAGTATTGCTCTTCCACAGAGGTCAAACTGCAGTCCCTGTTCAAAATAACCGAGAATCTTGCCCAAGAAAACATGTTGTGATTATGAAAACCAGTTTATGCTGGCCTAATATTTCCCTTGTTTGAGTTTTACTTAGAAGTTTTGTCTGTTTTTTACCTCCTCTGCTAAGACACTTTTGTGGGTGAATATCCTAACTCAGTTAGACCAATACTCAAAACTCTGCATTTCTTACTGGATGCCAGGATCTCATTATAAGAATCTAACTTGACAATAATAAGACTAAAACATGACACAGAAAGGAACAGTTTCTTTTACTTCTTAACTGTATACCTAAAAGTCTCTGAAAAGAATATCTACAATTAGTCACAAACACTTTTTGCAGTGCTTCTCTTTGTGTCATTATGCAACACATATGCACAAAAGTGTATGTAATCTATTGAGTGCTTTATTATCTCCTCACAAGAAATGTTTCACCAGGTTTGTTTATCCTCTTGTTCAAAGGCAGTGGGAAACAAGGCAGTAAGGTACTGACATTCAACAAATATATAAACCACGCGCTGCACTCAGTCCACCACAGACAATTGTGCTTTTTTTAAACTCTCCAATAAAGAAGAGTTTTGCTCTTCAGAAAGAAAAGTTATATACTCTTAAAGACTCATACACTTTTAAATTCACAGAACTTCAAAATTATAATTTTTCCTAAAATGTCCAGCCATTTTCACTCTTTCATATGTTCTTCAAAGTTTCACATAGATTTACAAGCAAGATTTCTTTTTAAAATTACTTGCTTCTCTACAGGCTAGTACCTCTCAAAAAAGCTGCATAAGCAAAATGGAAATGGTACTTAGCTGTGATACTACTTCTGAGAAGGAATAGTTATAATCCATATATTACTGTTTAGTACTATACCACAGCAGTTTACAGCTATGAGATTTGATTTAACAGTTTGCTGGAAGATTTCTAGGAAACTAATAGTTAGATGCACATACTGATCTTGATTTTAAATCAATTGAAATAAAGTCAGGTCATGAGTCTAGCACAAGTTTTTGCTTTCTTATTTTGAACTAAAAAAATTACTGGGGAAAGGAACAAAATTAAGTGGTATTCCTTAATTGCAAATGTGCAATCAAAATGTCTTAATTTCATTATTTTTGAAGCAATTCCAAAAACTTGCAAAGTCTGATACAGCTAAATTTTGCACTGTACTTGCAAAAATTAACTATGGTAACACGCCAGAAGAAGAAACATGTAATTAACAATAAACAGCAATCAGCTCTATCACAAAGAGCCTGCTGTTGCCTTTAAGCAAGGAACTGGCACACATGCTATGTCAGTAGCTCTAATATCTTATGATTGCATCTCTAATTCAACAAGAAATTGTTCACTTGCTGTAATTACTACAGGAATCTTTAAGACAAGCTGTCAAAGTATTTACCTTCCCGCCATCTTAGCTCATTATTTCCTGTACAGTTACTAGGCCTTTGTTGACAAAAATGAATGTTCACTATAACTAAAGACACAAATGAAGCTTATTACCCACCAGGTCCTTGCCTGTAAATCCTGAACCAACCACAGAGCTAACAACAAATGTAGGGGAGTTCTCTATCAACACCGAGTGAGCCAGTATTTCCCTCTACAGTTTAAGCTGCATAATATCAGAGTAACATCCTGTTCTCAGGTGCTTATATTGCAGCTTTAGTCACCCATGGTCATATCTTTTGCATTTGCCATAACTAAGTACTCTACACTGCCCGCCCACCCATCCCCAGTGAATACAGCTTCCAGGTCAAAGAGAAATGGAACATAATTTAGACTAGAAACATATTTATAATGTTGCATAAGACAAAAAATTGTAAAAAGAAACCAAAAAAAGAGCTGTACTAGGAGAGACAAGTGGTCTACTTAGTACGATACCGTGAAAAATTACAAAAAGCTGGTGCCCAGACGAGAACACAAGAATAGAAAAGTCACACAGAAATATTTCTGTAGAATCTTATCCCAGTCTCAAACAATTTCTAACTCAAGGACTTCTTAACAGATTTTGCGTTAAGTAGATCTTGACATATTTATCTACCATGAACAAGCCTATTTCTGCTTGAAGCCGTATAAGCTTTTAGCATCCGCAATATCCTGCAGTTTCCCACCTTCATTTTACAGATATACCACCTACTCCTCTTTCTGCTTGAGAAAAAACACAGAGGCTTTTACAGACAAAGTGGTTCACGGCCTTGCATAATACTTAAGCTGTAGCTGTTTTGTAAAACCACAGTTACGCAAACCCTCTCAGTCTTGGAATTTGTTGGGGCTTTTTTAATGAAATACATAATAAATGTCTGTGGAACAAAGAGTAATAACCTCACACAAGGAAACAAATACTCAAATACCTGGCTACACCCAGCAGTTTTTCTGCCACCACTAGTAAGTTATAATAAAAGTTTTACAGTCTCTCCAGCAGCATCTCTGTATCTGAAGCTGTATTAATAATCATGTCTGTTTATGCTAAGTTATTCCAGCATAGCACTAAGGATGAATCTCGTATTTGAGTTAATACACACTGCCAGGAAGATTCAAAGTTCAGCTTTCAAGAGGTGACTCTTACGGTAGCATCTCAGACAGCTCAGTCACCCACCCTGCAACACCAGCAGAGGCCAAGGTTAGAGTGAGTCTTCTCAGTGTTAAGGTATCTGAAAGATCAATGCTTTCCTAAGCAAACTTACACACAACCCAACTGGATAAAAACCTTCATGCAGTTGTTGTTGCTGCCAGAAAGTTTTTGCTAAAGAATACATTAGTAACTTCAGCAAACTAGTATTACCCTTTGGAGTGCATTATACAGTCATTGATTGAACCTTACCCTCTGTACATAAATTCAGAAATACACAGTTTTCAGTCACAGGCTTTACTAAATTGTACTCCGACATTTGGAAGTAGACTGAACACCAAGTCAGGCTGGACGTAAATGTATAAACAGGAATTTAAGAATATGCTGGATTCCTGGCAATCTAACAAAGGCATGAAAGCTCAGCATCATGATCCTGACTTAGCATTTCAGGGAAAGCAAACTGGGAAGCTCATATTCAAAATCTTAAAAGAAAAAGGCATGGTAATTCTTCTGTGTACCCTTTTTGGATGAAGTCTGCTAGGGACACTGCTTGGAAGATCAGAGAGAGACAAAGGCAGGTATGTGGCAGGTATTCATAGCATGAAGAATAATACAATTACAGTTCCTGTCACACACAAAAGAACTCTGATAAAATTATGATAAATAGAAACCCTGAGAAAATGAAGTAAAAAACAAACCAAAAAATCCCTTTCTAGAAAAGCAAGTTCAAAGAATATTTGTAACAAAAAAATAGGTGTTCTAAAATATTAACCGAAATAAGTCATCATTCCTTACAAATGGCAACAGAATTTCATACTTCCAGTGAAATGCTCACATCATCTTGTATTTGGCAATATAGGAAAGTAATTAATATCACAAAAGTAAAGAGGATTAAATCTGTTCTTATGTCACATCTAGAGACACAGAGAGATGACACTTTTCTTAACTCCGGTAAGGAAGTGCAATGATTTCACACATAGCTTATTACCCAGGCTGAAAGATAAACTGCAACCCAGACTCAACACTAAAAAAGAAGTCTCACCCTGAGTTCTCAGTCATGCCTTTCCTTTGCTCCCCTCCCTTGCCCACAATGATGCAGCCATCCAAACTGTGTAAGCATAGCAAATCAATCCACATATTTGAAATAAAAGTATGATGCATATCTCTATGGGCAGCAGTGTTAACTGAGAGTTGTTTAGGAACAGATTCCAAGAGCAGCGAATCTGGCACAGCTTGTTCTGAACATCAACAAAAGACTCACAACTAGAAAAAAGGGCTTTTAAGTACTGGAGAAACAAATGAGGACTACATAATAAAATATAAAGAAAGTTTAATTTCATATGACTCACAAAGAAAACTGCAACTGAATGGGAAATCAGCAATTTTCCCTTTATTGTTATACTCACGTCAATTATACTTTTTTTTTGGTACTCTTCAAGTTTAGGTTTGACAGTGTAGATGTAGCTCGTGTGACTAACTTCATTAAAGTAATCGAACAATGCTCATTTTGTTTTTGGGGACATTGATACCTACTCTTCATTCTATCTCTGAAAATGCCTAATGTAACACTGTAACAAAGAGGGTGTACAACTACTTTATTCTTTAGTTTCCATACAATTTCTCCTAAATTTCTAGAATTACAAAATACATTTTTGGAAACACAGACTGCAGTCCTCTATTTTTTATGCTATTAGATAAGAAAGAAAAAACATTGAAAAGGATGAAGCTGGACATGGTAAATGCGCATTTGATGAACTATTCCTGCATGCATAAATTTTTAATTCATTGGCATAAATCAGGAAATTTAAAAGACAAATTGCTAATCAGCATTCAATGCTTAAATGCACATGTAAATGTACAAGTAAAAAGGCTTCCCTGTGAAAAACTCAGGAGAATTAATGTGGAAGCCTTGTGTACATTTTTCAGTAGTACTCCTTGACAGTGGACATCTTTTGTTTAACATAAAGAGGCCAGAGAATACCAGAGCCGTGAGATTTTGGTGTGTCTTCTGAATCAAATGTATCTTTCTAAATCAACATTTTAGAAGCTGCGGATTACTACTGCTTTTCTCTCTCAAAACAGGTAACAAAATTGAAAATGGTTGAATGTTGTCAGAAATTAAGGAATGTTTAGACTGTACATTCTCATTATCTCTAGTGTTTTCTGAGTAAAAGTGGTGTAAAACAGCTGAAAATGCAGTACCATAAAATGTTAGAGATTTTAGTCCCTACATAGCAATCTTTGCTGTAAATATTGGTTCATAATGACTACAAATACAGTGATTTGCCTAGTCAGATATCATATTAACTTAAATGAATGCTAAGTATTGGACAAGAGGAAATGGCTTCAAGTTGCGCCAGGGGAGGTTTAGATTGGATATTAGGAAAAATTTCTTCACTGAGAGGGTGGTCAGGCATTGGAACAGGCTGCCCAGGGAGGTGGTGGAGTCGCCATCTCTGGAAGTGTTCAAGAAACGTGTGGATGTGGTGCTTCAGGACATGGTCTAGGGGACATGGTGGCGCTGGATTAATGGTTGGACTTGATGATCTTGAAGGTCCTTTCCAACCTAGTGTTTCTGTGTGATTCTGTGTATTTGTCTAAGCTCTTAACTATTAATGTGAACAGCATGTAGAAGTTCCTTAAATTATATGCATTCCCAAACTATTAATGCTTACCACAGAGATTGAAAGTTGCTCTGTAGGATTAGGAAAAAAAGTCACACTAATTACATATGTAGTTTCTTATGTACACTCTTCAGATACATTAATAACAGCTATTGTGGAAAAAAGCCCTCATAACATTATAACTCAGAAAAATAGTTTAAAACATTTAGCACATCCAAAAGAATTTTCTGAGAAGTTGGTAAACAACTCTATTGCAATTCTTTTGTGCTAACTCCAGTCTTAAGCGCTGGGTATTCTTCTCTGATTTTAAATAAACCACCTCACTGGGCAAAGCATTAATCAGCACCCTTCCTTTTCCTCTGACAGTCTAAAGTAGACTCCAGAATAAAATGGTTAACATCTTTTTGTTTTTAGAACAAAAATATGTTCCCAAAGAACAGCCAATGTATTGTTTTGGAGACCACATGTTAGGCTGGTGGATTTTTGATGGAAAGGATTTTATTAGTGAAATACTACTCTGACTCTAGATGGCCTCCATATTTTACTATTTCAACACCATTTCTGTTACAGCTTCAAAGCCACATTTAAGCCAAAATGAAATGTGCAATGAATTTACATTAATCTGGAAGTACTAATTCCAAGCCTGTTGGGCACTTATTAAAATATTGTTTCAACAGAACTGAATACAACTGGAGGACTTAACTTAGTAGACACATTTTTAACCAGTCCTTTCGACTTCAAAACATGAGCCAAAATCGTTTCATTCTAATTAAAAGTTTGAACAAATCCAAGTTCAAGGCAAATTTTACATGAAATGACAGCATCGTCTGCTTTTTACAGTAAAAAATAGTAAAGCAGTTGGCTTTTTTTCTTCAGATATACCTGCAATACTCTTTCTATTGATATGGTTTCATTGAAAGAAAGCTTTTATTTACGCAATAGGTTGAACTATCTGCCTGGACAAAAACAAGGTTATTGACTATAATGATCATTACTAAAAAGTTGTATAACTTTTTCAGCTGAGAGGTCTTAAAATGGGCAAGTTGCCTTCTCCCCCTTGCTCTCTCGGTGAGCTGCCGGTGACATGTGGAAGTAAGTGTGGTGTAGACATCATTCCAAAAATGAGAAAAATGAGAGAACAAAAAAGACATCATAATATTGACCCTACCAAAAGCTTCTTGGGACTCAATTTGACTTTTTCGATCTGGATGTACTATGCAGAATACATAACACGAGATAGCCCATGGTGAGATTAGACCACTAATAAATAATAGTAATGAATCAGCCAAACCCTGTTACTAGAGAAACTAATGGCTATGAACCATGTAGGTTTGAAAGGAATACTTGGTTGCCTTTTAATTATTAGTTGCTCCAAGTTAAATGACTTCTGCTCACACTGCATCACAACATATTTAAGGAATTTAATTAAAAGTTACAGAATATTCTGTCTTAATATTTATGGATAGCACTTTTTTCAGATTCTTTTAAATAAATTCTTACATGTGCACAAGGAAAATATAAAAATAAGGAGTTTTATCTCATCCTTGGTTCTATATACCTTATACATGTCAAAATGCTGTCTCTTGAGTCTCCGTTCTCCATGGCTTTGGCCTGAACCGCATTTTTGATTCAATATGCTAATTATCTGAAGAAAGCTAAAACCAATATAACCTAGTCAAAATTTCTGTACCCTTAGGCACATATCTAAATCTGATTCCTTGAAGTCATTAGTAAAGATTTATATGTATTCCAAACAGTGAAGAAGAGCAAACTGTAGCTGAGGATTTTTTTTTAATAAATAATATCATTAAATGTTTTAGCAATAATTACAGTATTTGGATTAGCAGGATACGAACATTGCCAAGACAGCTGTTTAAAAAATTTCAAAGTAAATAATGTAATCTAATCGTACACATTAACATAAATGGTTGCTTACTTTATAGTTAAAGCTGAATTTAATAAAAATCACTTAATTCAGAGCTTGAAGAAAGCTTTCTATCTGCCTTCCAGTCAAAAAAATTAACAAATATCATAAATTAAGGATGTATGGGGAGCAAAGGTGAAGTAGCAGAGTTTACAGCTGATGTTTGCAATGAGATTTACGTTCTATTTGCTGAGCCTTAAAAATACTTATCTAACATCTTTAAGATGTCTTTAAGATTTAGGAAGTCTTCTGTTTTCAAATCTAGTATTTTTTTGTTCTATTAATTGCCCCAACAGAAAAAAATCAGGAAATCTGTAGCTCAGATATTTCCAGCACTTTTGAAGGAGGTAATTGTTTCAGAGTGTGCCAAAGCACAATACTGTGGATGTTTTTTCAAGCAATGACTAATAAATTCTTGTCCTTATAATACCATTAGGTCATGTTTTTGGCACTACTACCTGCTGTTCCAATTCTATTTCTGGTTACACATCACGTAGGTTGTAACAGAAGAAAACAGAAAGTTTTTCTTTGCTTTTGCACAATCTGCAAAGAAGATGGGCCTGTTATGCCTGTAATGTACGTACACTCCCAGCAATACTGAACTATTAAAATAGAATTTGTCCATCTCACATGGTACACGGTCTTGTACTCAGTAGCACGGCACTGTATTTTTACTTGTGGTCTAGTCCCTCTCCTGTGTATTCAGTTCAGATGCTTCTGCATCTGCTGCATAGGTTTCTCTTGGGTGTCATTACTTTTGCTATTTTTAATGCAAGAGAGAGGCATGACTTATCAGAAGTATCAGCCTATTGATTAAAGGATGAAGGTGAAATTCAAGACATCGGTATCCCTCAGTAAGTGAACAGTTGCATTACAGCTGTAGTAGACTACATTGATGCGGAGAGTAGAAAACCATTTCCAAACAGATTTGCAAACCACAGTGATGTGCAGAGTGGGGGAGCCACCCACTGCCTCAGTCACGCAGCGTAGCAAACTGCTGTCAAGATTTAGCACAGTTACTGCAAATTTCCAACCAAAGATAAAGGCAAAATTATTCAATCCTTGAAATGAATTGCTGATATTTAACCTTTGATGCTTTGTTTTTGACTTTTCTACAAAGCATTTTCAGTTGAGTTAGTATGTTGATAAAAAAAGCTAGGGGATATGTATTTTAAAGTTATGTATATTAAGAATTATTTCTATGGTGACTATGACAATATGAGAAAAATCTGATCTAAACCTCTAGGAGAGAAGAGAAAAAAAGTAGTTTTCTATGTTTACTGGACCTTCCTTACACATCGTCTTCTGCAACTTACGAGACATGAATACTTTTTCCTCTTTTTTTTTTTCTTTTAAAAAATATAATATGCAAGCAGCACAATTTCTGCTCAGATTAATTACGCAATCCCTCAAGTACTAAATAATTTCTTTGATTGCCACCCACATTACTAATCCACTTTGAAGAGTCCTCACATCCAGTCCTTATAATTCCCAATCCCTTTCTGATAATTGCATCACCTGTGGTAGCAGGAATGAAAAGTTTTATACCTATTATGTTGAAGTGGTCCTTAGATGTAAAGAGAGGAATTTTTCCAGTGCTGCTGGAAGGATGCACTGAGAAGCACTAGGAAGACAGATCAAGTGCCTGCTTCTGCAGGTATCCTATGGAGGTCATCTCGGTTTGCTTTATTTCAAGTAAAGATGCAGTCCTACTATTCAACAGAACATGGTTGGTGAGAAGAAAAGACATTATGTACAACAGACCTTTGGTATATGCATTGACATTTTACCATAAATCTCGTCTGCTACTGCTCTATACAGCATAATGAGATAGCACTGAACAAATAATCGTTTTGTTTTCTGGGCTATTAGTGAAAATAAAATTATACAGGTAAGCTTTATAGCTATAATTCATATTTTAATACTGAGATCTAGAATTTTAGAGCCAAGATTTGCCCTTTTAGCAAAATAAATATAAGTTGCAATGGTAAATACTTGGGATTCAGACCCATAAAACAGGCCTGTAAACTAAGGTTTACGTCTAATACAAGAAAATGCTCCAAACTCTGTGAAAAAATCAGTACTTGAAAAAAAAAGCAATCCTGAAATGCCTAAAGAAAAAGTAAGTACTGCAACTTTTTTTTAAAGTTTTAAATGAAATTATTGAAAACCCTGTGGACTTGCATTTAGTTTTTTAAAAGGTATAAGAGTTTATTAGTTTTAGTCAAAACAATTATATTTATTTAAGTTAAACATGTAATATTTGATACCTTAGGCAGTTCAAAAAGAGAGAACTCGGTATTCACAGATAGATAGGTTGTACCTTCCTGGTCAGAGTTAAGATGTTTCTTTTGGGCGAGATACATTAAAGATGACAAATGAAGGATAAGGAAAATTTAACATTAAATAACATTTACATTTACTTTAAATCATCCTGTAAGGACTATAATTTTGTATATTTAAATTACTACTCATTAATACTTTATTGGTACATTAGTACTATGTACTTTTTTTACATTTATAAAATCCGTAAAAAAAGGTGTCCACTGATGATTCCTCTCTCCACGATTACAGCAGGCAGTTTTGTTGCTGTTGATTTTACCTCCTTAAGTATTTTTAAGGTGAAAAATTTCCCCTTCCTCCATATCAAGAAGTGTAAATACAAGATGATGATTTTGCAAAAAAAGATCATTAAGTCATTGAACACACTTCTATCCAATCACAGGTATTGCAGCAGAAAAAATAATTTGTATATATTTTTCATCTCTTTTTCTGTTTGTGACAGAAAAATAAAATCACAATTGCTTTGAATGTAGTTGTTACCTATGCAAATAACATGTAATATACAGATTTTCTTAAAAGAGATCACAGGAAATAGATGTGTGCTCAGTGGTTTTAATTTCTACCTCTGCTATTGACATAACTGTTGTTTTAAGCCAAGAAAGGAGCTCCATTTTTATGTGATGCCAATTTTCTCCTTTATCTCTCATCCATTTACACTGTATACTCTGAAACAACAGTTAGATTTCTCTTGTGCGCAACCCCTCATTGTATGAGTTAAGAGTTGAAGTTCACACACGAACAAAGCCTATAAAACCTGTTTCAAAAGATGGATATAGGGTGAGAAGAAGCTACATGAAGTAACAGCAAAGCAGCAGTGTGACCTGTCTTAGCAGTTGAGCCATGTTATTTTTGGTATTGAAAGATAAAACTTTCTGATCAAGTTTCAGAAGAGCTTCAGGCTTCAGCTTTGAGGATTACCCATCTCTAAATCACTATGCTTTGAGGGAAAAGGACAGCAAAGTATCAGACTGCAGAAGTCCCCATCATATTTTCTGTTGATCTCCCAGTATACTTCTGCTTTGTTTCCATCTGGCTTGGTGCTCCAAGTTTTCATACAGTACAAGCAAGTTATACAGCAAGTTAATAAAGGGATACACAGTTTGTGTCAAAATCACTTGGACTTTCTAAGTCTATCACTTCTCTATACGTACTTCATTGTCCGTTTGCAAGGCCACCTAAATTCCACAGTATGAATTCTCTGGCCCTGCTTGTTCTTAGATCTCAGAAAACTGTGAATGCTCTCTGGTGTCCATAACTGTTAATAAACTGGGAGTAATAAGACCATAAGTACCTCTTGACATAAAATTGTTCATAAATTCTCCATCAAGTAAGCTATTCCTTACATGTTAACCAACACAGTCTCACCCATCCAAGCATGCACAGCTCTTTTCAGACATCATGCAGTTTCTGGCACTGAGTTCCAAGATGCACTGACACCCATGTACTCATTGGTTACACGGCACACAGATGATGCAGTTCTAACTTAATTAGCTGTTTTTAAGTCATTATAGAAAAAACTACTTTTTCCCACTAAAGACTATCAGAATTTGTAGTGAGTATTTTTCCCAATATGGTATCCCAAGTGACTAGCAAAAATGAGGATATGCTGCACAAACATGCATTCATTTTAAAGTGGATATTACATTTAATATTATAAAAAATACATATATGTTGCATCCATATATACAAACAGTCATAGCAGAAAGGTAATAAAGCAAATGAAGCATAAAAAATGCTCAGCTTATTCATAAGATTGCATTGTGTGGGCTGCCTTATGCACAGGTATGTAACAAACTCAAAATTCCTAGCAATTCTGTCATACAAAAATATAAACCCCAGAACCAGGATAGTTTAATGTACCACAAAATAAAAATGCTGGAGTGTTATTTCCAAAACAAGAAAAACATCTTCTGTTTGTATTAAAAATAAATATAAAAAGGCAATTGAAAACTGGGTGTCAAGAAGGATTAGGTGTGGAACTTTTCACTTAGACCTTCAAGTTGACCAGTTTCACTACGAAACTTGGAAAAAATTAACTTTACATCTTTAAGGATAAATGGATTTAATAGGCAGAATAGAATTCTAACAGCTAAAAGATTGAATCTTTTAAGCATTGCGACTGTAGTATGATTTCTGTAAAAAAGTACACCCATATTACAGATAATGAAATAAGGACTTTGTTCCCTTCTTAATTAAATCAATGTGTTTCTAGTCACTGACATAAGATTCTGATTCCACAGATAAAACAAGGTTCCTCACAACCAATAAGTATAATCTGAAATGGTAGCACTGCTATCTAAAAAAAAAGAAGAGAATAAAGAAAACATCATGATGATATAAAGAAGGTAATAACAAGGGGAATCCATGAGCCAAGATGTTGTGGAGATACACAACATGTTCATTTGACACTCTTTACTGATGGGGTGGAAGAGAGAACTGCAGAGCATAAGAGTCTGTATTTTTTTCCTCACTGGGCTGTAATAAAGGGTGAATCCTAATTGGAAAAAAAACCCAGTAATACAGTTCTTTCCATAGCTCCTAACAGCAGTAGTTACCTTTAATCCTTCTCTCTAGGGGTAAAGTTTAGATAAGAGAATTCATGAACATATAAATAAATCTAGGTTGTGGGAATCAATCTTTTGAAGAATACATATTTAAGGCAGGTTGCAAATATTTGTTGTATTCATAACAAACCAGGACAGTTTACTGAAAGCTACACATTAGACTTTAATTAAAAAAACTCCTCAGCTTAGCTAGACACCCAAGTACATCTCACTCTCAGATTAATGTGTTTACTTACAAAAAGAAGCAAGCAGTAATATCTCTGTAAGACCAGCTGATGGCTAGAATAAAGCACTCTGGCTTTCAAACACACAGGATCTCTACTAAATAAGAAAAAAAAAAAAGATTTTAGGTTTTACTTCTTTACAGCCTTCTTCCCAGTTCAACTCCTTTATACAACTAATTCCTTCTCTCAGTAAAATGAAAACTTCGAAAGAGGAAAAAAAGCACATTGGCTCACCCAAATTTTTTACTAAAACCAGACACTATGCTGCCACGTTTCATTTTGTGCATTCTACCAAAAAAAGGAGGTGAAAATTAACTGTTGTTATCTCAGAAGTCAGAGAATAAGTAATTTATTTTCATTATGAAAAATGAAGACATAGCTGTCTTCAGTCCATGAGGTATGAAATATTTTGATCAAATAAGCAACATTCAATGAAAATCTAACTAAATTCTATTTTCTGTTGAGTCACATTGTCTTGTCAAATCTTTTGAAATTATCTTCAGATATTGTAACTGTCCATTACAGTGTCCACTTCTATCACACTACTGTTAATCCTCCACCTTGTTTTGATTAAACACATGAACAAAATTAAATACAGATTTCATGATCTCAGTATCTGACATTTCAGACACCTATTTGCTCTTTGGATCTTTCACTGTTACCTTTTGCCAAACAAATTTCCTGTAGTCATGGGTCCAGTACAAAATATTCAACATTTGAGCCAAAGCAAAAGTAAAACCATGTTATTTCAAAGCATAACTGACATTTACATTGGTCAACTTCTAAAGCAGCTATAGCTAAACTGAATAAAAATCACTTCATTAGTATGCAGTAACAAAAGAAAATTAATTCTTTTTCCATTGAGCTCCTGTTCTGGTCGCTGGCACAATCTACTAAGTTCATGTTCATAAAATCTGAACACGGAGATCTGCTAATTGCTATGGTTGCCAAGACATCAGTATTGCAGATTGCACCGCTGAGAGGTACCAAAGTAACGGCACTGATAACACTAAACTAGCCGTTAAAATTTTCATATTCAGTAGTACCATGCATATACTTAAAGGGGGCTTATAAGAAAGATGGGGACAGACTTTTTAGCCAGGCCTGTTGCAAAAGGACAAGGGGTAATGGTTTCAAACTAAAAGAGGGTAGATTTAGGCATATCTAAGGAAGAAATTTTTCCCAGTGGGGTTGGTGAAGCACTGGCACAGGTTGCCCAGAGAGGTGGTAGATGCCCCATCCCTGGAAACATCAAAGTCAGGTAGGATGGGGCTCTGAGCAACCTGATCTAGTTGAAGATGTCCCTGCTCCCTGCAGGGCGAGTGGACTAGACAACATTTAAAGGTCCCTTCCAACCCCAAGATTCTATGATTCCATGTGAAACATTCACGTAGCAAGTAAAGGGCTTAAGAACAATTCAGATTCCTCAAAGACATCATCAGTAGTATCCAGCTCTAAGAGGAAATATGTTGACTGTCCTAATACTGCTCCGGGCTTCAAAGCTACACAAGTCATGACCTTCAAAGTAGTGAATGTACCACTGAAAGATAGGTAACATTCTTGCTTTCTAATAGACAGTAAGAATATGCAAGAATGCATCTTTGCATGAAAGAGTGTAATGTACCTGCTTCTCTTGCATGTCTGATACCTAGAAACACTGAAATACACAGAATGATTGAAGAGAGGAAACTGTTGTACAGTGATTACAGCCATGTGAAAGTAATGATGTTATGCCAATCAGCCAGTTAACAACATATCCATATAATCTCTTTCTCACTTTTGCCAGTACATTACCAACAAGATGACAGAAGGAAGACTTCGTAAGAGCAAAACTTCTGGAAGACATGGGAATCCATTACCCTTAGAAATGGAAAAGAATGTTCACCACCTGAATGTAAAGTGGCTGTGAAACATACTGTGCATCCCTCACAGACCAAAACTGCGCCTTATCTTAACCATTGCTCCTGGACCAACTCTACTTACATCTGTCAGGTAGCAGCAGTACAACCCATGCAACAGTCATGCCCAAGCACTCTCCCTTGTGCTGCCCATCGTGGAGTCAACGGTGCAAAGTTGGGCATGGTATTTCAGACTAGCTGCTTCCTATAAAGTTTTGCTGGCCTAACCACATTACCTAGACCCTGAGGACAAGTCTCCCCCTCCTAAACCTCTTTAACCAGCAAAGCCATGGATCAAGCAGCACTGTGCCAGCAAAAGGGAGCTCTTGTTGCCTTGTGGTCTCTGCTGCACAGGGTGTGCAGCCATGTCTGTGGAAAACCCTCCTCCATTAGCCTGTGACTACACTAGAAAAGACTCTGCTGCCATGAAGGCACCAGGCATAAAGAAGGAAGGACACTTTAACATAGCTTTGGAGCAAATCCAGATATCAGTCATTTGCATGTACTGCAATATAAGTAGGCAAAACCTCCAGTCTCCAGGGTTCATGCTGGATCAGCAAGAGTAACGTAATGCTTGCAAACTTTTACTCCTGATCCTGCAAGCCCCAGCTCTCGCCACCATCCCGCTTTTTCCGTTAGTTCTCCTGAGATACCTGGAAGTGGAACCGATATCCCTTAAAACCGGTACCCTACTGAGTAACAACACTGCAACTTGTCATTGGTCTATCAGGTTTCAGTACAGAACAATGAATAAAAAGTTACTTTGTCCCTTACAACCCTGTAACTCAAGCTCAGGATTTGTTCTAAGGGAGGATTCTGGGAACACAGTTTTTACCAACTTCTGAATCTTAACCTGTAGAAAAGAATTTGGCTGCCTTGAATGACAGAACTGTCTATTTAAGGGTGATAAAAACTGTAAAAATACGGTCACTATTGAAAAATAGTCTAATTTGATTTTTTGAGTGCCCTAAAAATTACATTGTATCAAAATATAGGTATATAGGTTTGTTGAATAGTCATCAAAGAATTCGAACAATTACAATTTATTGTGTTTAATGAAGAAAATAACTTTTCTTACTTTTCTGAAGAGTAGAGTAGATGTATTTCCATTATCATGGTTTATCATGTTCAAATTCAATATTGTTTCTGATTTCTCTTCAGCAGATAATATTTGCACTAAATACAATTTCTGATATTAACTTTTTACTGACTACATGAATTTCACCAAAAAAAACCCCACAAAATGCCTCTTCTTGCTTGTAATTCTTGCTAACTTGCATAACTTTTTTTTTTAATTTTACACCAAGTTTAATGAGAATATGGTGTGTTGGCAGTGATCCTATGTTACAGAAAGCAAGCTAGTAAATACATTTTAGGGAGATCTTTTGTAGATAGAAAAGATGGCTCTAAAAAGTTGCTTGGGCTATGTAAAAGGTTTTATATAACACATAAGATATATATAACACCTTCAAGGAGTGTGTAACTGCCCATAAGGAAATCACAGAATTATGCGAGTTCACACAACAGTGAAAATATTCCTTTTGTCAATGTAAGTGTTTGGCTAGGTACTTTTCTTAGAGAATGGGAGAAAAATTATCAATAGAACATTGTACTTCTACTCCTAGAAATGATGGCCTAGTACTATACTGGAAAATATTACAATCTGGGTTTATTTCCCTGCAAAGCTTCTTATGCATCAGAGAAGATTTACATGAACAAGACTAAAGAGTACTCAGAGCAGTGATTACTATTTCCTTTGAGAATGACATACAGCCAAACATGAGTTAACCTTTTAATATATTTCCTTGGCCAAATGGCATTTGTGAGGTGACCGAAAATGAAAGTGATTATTCAGGCAATTCACAGGAGCATCAAGTGAATTTTGGCACAAGGCTCAAAGCCCCTTTCACCCAAAAGACTCCATGGCTGAAGAAATATTGACTGGCTGTGCATGTCCAGGGATATGGTCAAATATGGTCAACCCCGGGAATTTTAACTGCTTTCACATTCAACAGAAGTGGGAATAAGCCATTCAGAGTATTTGATTCCAACTGAATGCACTTCCTCACCTCAAAAACATTAACCTGTACCATATTTCTGCTGTGTATGACAAATGCACTTTTTCTTAAATCATGCTTATTTTTCAATTTATATGCATACTACACATATATGTAGTTTATTATGAACATTCACATGGACATACATGTATGTATAACACATCAAGTATTCTGTTAATCTTATGCAAATACTTGTAAAATAATAGTCTATAGAAGCATAAAATGCATATTAACTATGACAATTAACAAAGAATGAAACATAAGGAAAAAATTAGTTGTTGGTAGTGGTGGGGAACACATGGTCTCCCAGAAATTATTTTACTTCATTAATTAAAAATAAAAAACCCTCATGTGAAGATGCACCCTCTTTTCAGAGAGAAGTACATGTATAATGTCTTCAGTGAGGCAGCATATTAAATCATCTGAGTTAGCCTAAATTTTTTTTAGAAAGTAATAGCTTATTAAAAGTCTGTAAATTATTAAAGCACCAGAAAGATCTAAGAATCCCCTTATATAAGGCACCCCAGGTCTGATTCCCAGATCTCATCTGTAAGACTCACGGCAGCTGGACAAGCCCAAGCAAAGAATCAGCAGATGGGGAGAGAACAAGGTCATGAGGGGGATATTGAAGTGGTCGGAGCAGCAGCTGCTCCAGGAAGGACACCAGGCTTTCACACACACTACCTGCAGTGTTGCCCCAAGCATACACCTAGGCAGACACCACCATAAACCCAAATAATCACCAGAAAACAAAAAATCACTTTCAAATTTTTACAGAAAGGGAGGGAGTGAGGTGGGAAGAATCAGGTACTGTGAAGAGATGAGAGGAATGTGGATAGTCCCAGCGCAGGAAACAGCAAAACAGGAATGGAAGACCCCTGCTCTGGAGAAGACCTAACAAAATTAGAAAGTTTTCTGTGTTTCTCTATGTGCATCTCATCATACAGGAAACGTTAGAAGTGTATGCAGTGATGTCAGCCAAGGGGAATGCTTTGTAAAAAGCACAGCAGACGGGGGTATTTAAAAAATAAGCTTGACAAAGCATTAACAAGATCTTATGCAGTAAAACTTTATGCAGGAACATCACAAATGACTTACAAAGTCTGATTTCCATACGTTGAGGTCAGAATTCAGTGTTGATTATTCTGTGACTACTTTTATGGTAACAGCATAAATTACAGCAATTCCATGTTTAGATCAGTACACTGCATTCACAAACAGGCATTTATTCATTCATAAATACTTGTGATTATAAATGACCTATTTACTCATGAAAGTTTCTGAAAAGAAAATTTGATGAGTTCATCTCTAGAAATATTAATAATATCAGTACATAAATTTTCCTGTAACCACTCATCTTGCAAACCCAGAATAAAATTTCTTTGTTGCTCCATGATAGATGATTGCCCACTGTGAGAAAGACAACTCAGACTAATCTTTTATTTACTCTTGGTGTTCCTTATTGCCACTCTCCAGCTAGAATGACAGGCTGCAACACCAATTTGTTAGTTTACACCTAGACAAAACTGCTGAGCATGGTATGGCAGGTTTTCCTGGCAGAAACTTGCTGAGGGTGGAATCTTCCCTTATAACTTCTCTTATTTCTTTTTTTTCTTCCCCCCCCCCGCCTTGCGCGCTTTTTTTTTTTTTTTTTTTACCCCTAGGAACATTCAACAATGCCTGGAATCTTCCCACAATAAGTAAAGAAAAAGATAACTAAAATTTCAACAGTTGTTATGTGATAAAAGGCACCATGTTGCTTCTGTTTTTTCTTCAATAAGATTTAAAAATCAGAATCAGAGGAACACCCCCACTACTTTTGTTTTGAGATGAATAAGTTCACTACAGCAGTAGCTATTTTCCAAATAAACTCTAACCATACATATCACAGAGAACACTAAACTCCCTGAATGCTTCAGTATGACTGCACTAAGCTGAAATGCACATGTTTACCCCTTTTCTCCTTCTCCCTTCTTCTCCTTCTTCTGTCACTGAAGAAGAGATGTTAGAAATCCAGCAGGGAGGCTCCCAGTATGGGATGAGCAAATCCCCAAACCAAGTGAGCTAACAAGGTAAGGCAGTTTAGCTGCAACAAGAATTTAGTTCTGGCAGCAGGAGGGCAGTGAACAAATCCAAAATTTACTGTATTTGGACTAATGCACTCAGTTCTGGCTCCTCATATGAAAGATGAAAGATGAAACAGTGGAACTCAAAAACATAGCTAGAAGGGCAACAAAGGCAATGGAATGGCTTTTGCACAGAAAAAAAGAAAAACCCTAAATAGACTAAGATTCTTCAGCTGGGAAAAGCGACAGCTGAAGGAAGATATAATCAAATCATAAATTGCTATTCACCAGCACCTTAGTATGAGTGACTAATCTTTTTCCTATTCACCACTACCAAGGTAAAGATTAGACACTCAGTCTCATAATGCAGAACATAAAGAGCATTAAATGAAACTATCAAGATGCAATTTCAAGACACAGCATAACTGGAATTCTTGTCTTAGCTAAAATCAGTCATTCTTTTATATTTTCTACACTATTCTTCAGTTCAGAAAATCCTATCAGAAAGTTGAAGTAGAACTTGAATGTTTTCAATACATCAGATGTTCTCCTCCAGAAAATGTTTTTTAGGGAAAAAAAAAAAGACACATACAGGTGTTATGATTTAAGGCAACTGCTAGGTTTCCCTGTTCACTTCCACCCATGCACCATTCCCTGTTTCCTTACCCCAAAAAGGAAGACCCATGAGTTACTGAATAAAGTTACTGGGTATTTGGGGTAATCAAGGACATATAATTAAGGACATATAAGCCAAAGTTTGATCTAAGAGTGGGAGAGTCACACTGTACTCCTAAGTGAATAAATATAAAAACATGCAACAGGAGGGATTAAAGAAACATGAGAGGGAGCCTAGCTGCAGAGAACTAGGATGAATTGCAGACGAGTATAATTTCCAGATGACATACATTTGCCATTTTCCACAGAAAGAAAAAATAAACTCCATTGTCAAGAGATACAACGATGTTAGGACACTTACAGATTTAACTGATGTGTCCAGCAGCCACTATCAGCAACTCTCCTTGAGCACAGGCAACCTAAAGGGAGTCCATCAGGATAAATGGAAGAACAAGTTTGGCTATACATTTCAGATGTTAAAATTGAAGAATCAGATGTATTTGCATGAAAATAAAAACTACCAACTGATAATCTACTTTTGTTCAGACATTATGAGATAGAAGCAGCTCATCATGATGAAGTTATGTGCAATTTCAGTTCATCTGCAATACCAGCACATTCAGAAAAACATCTTATTATATAAATACTCAACAAAATGCTGTTCAGATCCAAGAAGAGCACTACTTATAGTAAATTTGCTTTATTTATTGTAATGTTCACTCATGTAAATTGAGTCACGTCTTAAGGGAATACAATTATTCTGGGTTAAAACAGAGAGGTGAACATACACTTTTGTTTTTCACACACTTTTGATTCTCTGCCTTCAGAATAAGTGACTTTGTGACTAGCACAAAACATACTAATTTTCTTGCTTTTTTTTCTTTAAAAGAAAGGAGGAAATGGAAAGAATGTAATAGTGAAAGTGTGTTACAAGCAAGTTTTAAAATACTGAATACCAAAATTTAAGATACCCTTACTTTTGTACATGCTGCTTTCAGAAGGTATTTGCTAATATACTTAAATCCCTACGTACTTTCCTTTCAGGTTTCTAATTTTTCATGTCTCTCAGGGAAGACTTCAAATACAAAAACGTGCCTTAGAACAATTGAACATTGGAAATTTAAATCCAAGGCATCGTGTTCACTGCACTCAGACAGCTCTTACTCACTGAAGGAAAATATTTTAAAATAAAATGTCCTGGCTGAATGAAGACAGATCAGTTCAATTTGAGACCCTGTAACTCTGCATAGTATACTCTTTACCTGAAATTCAAACAGGCTTCGGACAACAACAATCTGGACATTATTTCATGCAGTGTTGTCCGCTACTCCAAGGCAATGCAGAACCATCTATTCCTGAAAACTCTCATCTCGTAATTAGGCAAACCCACCCCATCATACTAATCTTAAAGCATCATCTATTTACCTGTTTCTTTAAAAGCGATACAAAATTACTTTTTCTTCCATACAGTAGCTAACACAATACCTGCAAGTGCATTAACAGCCATTGCTTTTATGAGGGTGGGAAAAGCTGTGTGCCAGTTCCCTTGGGTATTCGATTCCAGGAAACAAACAACTGGCACTACTCCCTTAGTAATAGTAGTATTTTTGATGGGAGCTTGAGCAGGTAAAGCAATAAGGAAGAGGCCTTAAAAATTTTAGCTTTGCCTGAAGCAAATGTTGGGGCGTAACCTTTTTTAATATTTACCCCTTGTGATTATATATTTCCTGTATCTAAAAATACACACTGATATACAGTACGTATAACCCTGAGTAAGTATCTTGGGATTTTAATTCACATGCAAAAGCCATACACATCAAGCTCCAGAAGTATTACTGAAAACATGTTCTGCCATATTGCATATTCATATTGCATATGCATATATTGCATAAGATATTTGTGGAAATCCACGTGGTTTCCCATTTAAATAACAGCAACTACAAATCAGAACCAGTCTCAGCTGTGCAAGGGAAGGTTGACAAGTCAGCAGCATCTTCTGCCATCTCAAACTTAGGAACCACATTGGATTTACTGGATTTAACACCGCACCTGCCACACTGGAACTTACAAAACAGTTTTAGAGAAGAGTACAGTTTTATCATAATTCTTCCCTTCTTAGATTTTGTGACAGAAAGGATGTCAGTGCTCTAATTGCCTATTTCCCGACACATCTAAATGAAAAAGTAAAAATAGCAAAGCTATTTGATGAGGTGCCTAGGGAACATCAAGGCAGCATCCACCCCAGTTTACTCCTCTACATTTTCATTGTGAGCATTTTTAAATGCTGGAGGTCTACAAGTTAAGGACACAAGGACTAAGGAACAATTTACAGAGATCATAATGTGGCCTGGGATCATGTGGTGAGACTTTTGAAACAGTACTAGAAAGCTGCTATTTCATGAAACGTGATAAAACACAGTTGATGATATGAAGAGATAAAGACACTGTAAGCATCAAGTATATTTAATTTTCTCTCCCCGGTGTCTTCTACATTTTTGCTGAAAGGGCAATAATTTCCTAGACTTCATCTTACAGCTGGTGAGTTTCAAGCAACCCTTCCCACAGAACAGCAGTTCTATAAACACAATTTCACTTCCACTTGATGCAGCAGAGGGGAAGAAAAGGGTTTCTCCTGAAACTTTATCTATGTGTGTTTGGCAACAGGAAAAAAACAAAATTAGTGATCCCAATTGCTATTTCTTTTTACCCTGAATTCACACCTGCTAAGCCTAGAATTTTTTTTACAACTGTGTATTATGCCTTTTCTTGCCTGCTTGTTCTGAATTAGTAAACACTTTGCAAACTAGGTTTTAAGAAAAAAATTATTCATCTCCATGTTAAATACAATAATTGAGTAATACTATCTTCTTAGAAACTTCTCCACGAGAGGGCGAACAGGGTGCCTTGGCCCCAATGTACAGGAATTATCCCTAAAGATGATTCAGATGGCAAGACAATCAAATAAAACCACATTCAGAATTTATGAAGTCCCTCTGCTTCTCATATAGAAGAAGAAAATTTAAAATACTGCATCTGCCTTTAACATGTACTTTCCTTACATTTCGGAAACGTACAATGAGTATCACTGATTCCCAAACTATGCTGGAAAGCAAATACTGCGGTAGCTTGATTAAACTGGAGGCTGATATTTTGACCATTGTGGTCTGTAGCAGGAAAACCATGATATGTTCAATAATACGAAGAACGCTGAAGTATTCGAACAAATAGAACAGATAACTTCAAAGAGTACAGTCTTCACTTAAATGGACTGACTGAATTTATGAACATCTTGCTCCTTATTCACATCATGTTGATTGTAAAATAGTAAATGTGATGCCTGCATGGCTGAAGCCTCCCAAGAAAAAGCTGGTCTTTCCCTGTTGTCCTAGTTTGCCTGAAGCAGTTTTCCTTATATTGTTGTGCAAGAAGAAAAGATTTCTTTTCTATTTTTTTTAAAAAGAATGTACTTGAACTCAGGTTTCCAAAATAATACTGATTGGAAAGTAGGCTAAAGAGCCTCTCAGGAGTGCAGCCTCTGCTCAAAAGCTGGCTGTGCATCCAGAAATGTGGATATCCATGTAAACAGGAGTGCAAAAATGGATAGCTGGAATTTTCAGTATATTAAACACTGCAAATGAACTACAAAAGGCAAGAATTCTTATCTTACATTAGAATCAACAATCTTTATAGGACATTGTAAAATTACCCAACTAATTTCTCATGCATGGAAATAAAATGCCTCATGAATCTCTTTACTGAAAAGACATTTTTAATTTAAAAACTTCTAGTGATGTTAGTGAGACCATATACTTATAAATGGGAGCTGATAGCAATTATCATCCTTGATATGATTTATTATTTGGCATTATGTATTACTTGACCTCAACAGAGAGGTCAGCTATTCCAGTTTCTGGAATTAAAGGCATGAACTTCTCATCAAATAACATTAAAGAACTTTAATTTCTTCTCATAGCTGCAGGCTACCCTAACAAATGGATTTAGAAGAGTAGAACCTAATTTCAGCCAGATGCCACAGGAAAACAAGCTGTAATATAAATTCAAATTATTTATTATTTGCTGATGTTTCTTTTTACATGAATGGGGAGGCTTATTTTCAAAGCCACAGTAGGTCTCCCCTCAGCTCATAGCCACTGGGCTTCTGTACTGCAGTGGAATAAGTGACATTTCCTCTCATCCTGCAACCTGTTACTTAGTCTTCCTTCTGAGAAAGGAGTCTTTAAATTTGAAAATCTCCTTGGCCTGTACGGTAGCCAACATTGTGACCAACAGCACTTCTAGCTGCACAGAAAAATCAGCAAAATTTAGCAACTTTTTGTGAAATCTGTGAAATTGCAGTTGAAGAGAGAAAATCAAGAACCAATGCATCTAACCAAGTTCACAAACTGTCAAATGGAGAAAGTCCTGAAATCACAAAGACGACAAATTTTGCAAAGATGCATTCACAAGTATTGCTTATGACAAAACACAAGGTTAAACATGCAGTCAAAAAGCAAGTAAGAGGATGGAAGAACATTTGAAATTTCAGGGGCAGGGTCTTAAACACATCCTTTCACCTTTCCTCAAAATAGTGTGAAATACTAGTATCAGTCCCAGCCTCCTAGGAAGTGAAGACAACAGGGAAGTTTCATCTCCAGAGCGCCCGCAGGAGGTGTGCAGTGGTGGACCGTCTGTGCTACAGAGGAAATCAGCAGCCTGGACGGCATCAGAGGTGACAGAAAAGAGATGGAATGTATCTCCTCCATGCCCCTGTGCCTTTGTAGGCCTAAACCTCTGGAGGTACCAAAAGAGAAGCAAGAAAAGTCTGAGATTATCCAGGTGGGAGTCCCATGACAAAGAGGGCTGGAAGCTCATGACTTGTGCCAGGTGGCTAAGCAGCTAGAAAGCAGCTTTGTGGAAAAGAACTTGGGGGGTCTTGGCAGATCCCAGGCTGACCATGACCATGATCAAGCAGTGTGCCCTTACAGCTTGAAAGCAAGCCAGCAGCATCCTGGGAGGTGATCCTTCCCCTCTCTCAGCACTGGTGAGATACGTTTGGAGTTTAGGGCCCAGTGCTGGGTTCCCAGTACAAGACAGTGGGTCTTGTGTGGAGTTTTGTTTTGTTTTTGCTTAACTGTTTTTGCAAACTGTTACTGCCATCAACATGGCAGGAGATGCTGCCTTGTTGAACAGTAACTTGGCAAATGATGAAATTCTAAGTGTTTCAGCCGTAAAAATGGAAGACTGTTAAAAAACAATTCTGTTAAATACTTTATTCTTCTAAATCAAGTTTTAATCTTATTATTAATAGTAAATGTTCGAGAAGCAATGCTGGTGAATGTAAGGGCTCCCATGTAAGTTTCAGCTGATGGTACTGTGCTGCAATACTGCTAGAAGCAACGTGTCTCATGGCGTTCTATGTACATCCTTCCTTTACATACATCGCAGTAAGGTGGAAGTGACCCAGATCCAGTGTGTCATTTCACACATGATCCTAACCAGCTCTGATACTCATAAGAGGAGAGCTCAGTCAAGGCAGCAGGGCACAAACCTAGGTTTCATTTATACTATAGTGAGAAGAGACAGAGTTACCAGTTGAAAAGCTGGTGAGGTTAAGGCATGGCTGGCTGAGTCTTGCTACAGAAACAAATCAGACAAATATGATATTATGGCAGTGGCTTCCTCTCTGAACAATTGAGAGGAAAACACTGACAGCATTTTGTACAAATAGACAATACCTGAAAGATCTGTAATCCCATAACAAAAATGGATGAATCTCACTTAATTTTATTCAAATATCCCATTTCTAGATGTTCACTGCTGGCTGCCACTGGAGGCAGGCTCTTGAGCTGCATATGCTCTTACCCAGAACAGCTGTTACATATCAACTTAGAATGCATCAAATTTGGTTAAAATATGTGTTACAATTTTGGATAAAAATGCAGTCACCGTCAGATCACTGTAACAAGAACCCACCTCCTTCTACTCCGTATCACACCCTTTAGATTCAGAAGGTGTTTCAAGTTAATCTGAAAAGAATCTTTGGACTGCTGAAGTACTCAGCATCTAAAGTCAATCACAAACCTAATCATTCTTCAACCAACCAAAACTGACAAAACTCATTCTGATGGACTTGGAAGGAGCTTTTTTATTTTTGCAGGCTTACATCTTTTGCAGCCCTAGAAAGTTTTTGATATTGGACTATGCATTTCTTGGACCTAACACAACTTCTGTCCTTGTTACCTTCTTTTTTAAACATTTGCTAGGTTAATATTAATTACAAAAAAAAGCTAGTTTCATTTAGGACCATTATGCAGAATCCAAGAGACAATCAACCCATAGTGGGGCCAAGAAATGCCAGACAGGGTCTGAATTCTAACTCCAACATTCCTTTCCACCTGATGAATGAAGTAAAAAAAAAAAAAAAGCACAAAGCCAAAAAATCCCAAAATTTCTGAAACAGCATTGCTGTTTCATTTAGCTTAATGACAAGACACTGTACACAGCAACTGGAGATGAGACTTGATGTGTCTTTTTTTCCATTTTACTTGTTTGTCTTCTGTGGTCTGGCACAGAAACGTAATGTAGCCTCTAAGTATAATTAAGCATTAATACAAAGGCCATAAATTATCTCTCAGCCCTGTAGATTCAAAGTCCATGTATGCACTCAGAATTACAGAGAAAAAATCTCTGGGAGGCTGGGACTATAACTGCAGACTCACATTTTAAGATGATTGAAGCATCTTCTCCAACTGTGTGCTTGTACTGCTATTCCTCAAAATGATCACATTCTCTCAATATTGAAATTTAATTCTTTACCAATTTATTTCAACAGGATGGGAACTCCCACATGCCTGGAATATATCCACAAGGTTTTAACACATGACCAATAACCTTATTAGCAGATAATATAAAAACATCTTTCAGACATACTGTCTTCATTTGAGTATGGTCTAATTTTGCCCTTATCAGAAACCATTCAGCTGGATTCCTATGACACAGCTCTTCTAAGTAACTATCTTAATAACCCTAACTGAAAAACAACATCCATAGAAATAATCCATTTCAGAGTTTAGTCCAGTTTAATAAAGAAATTGTTAACTTTTTTTTAAAGAGAGAGGACAAGGAACATGGATTCTACAGGATGAATTAAAAAGCCTCAGCAAGGGTATTTCCTCATGAAAAAATAAAAAGGGCCTATCAATCATGGAACTTACAAGCAGTTTTAGTCCCTACGTATACTGCCATAGGTACCACAAAATTTTGTTAGAAGTTGTCCAACTACCTTTGTTAAAGATCCTTACTAACAATCAACTAAAAATAAATTCTAAGTACACTAATTTTTAATTTAAAGTTACTATTTGTTTGGGGTTGATTACAACATTCCTTAGATGTTTTTCACCCTAATAAATGAGTTTTTAAAAATCCGTAAGTACCCCCTGCCTTCTGGGCCCCTGCTCCAGTGTCTCACCTTCTTTGCTGTAAAATTTATTTTCCTAACACTTGATCAGAATTTCTCTTCTTGCAATTTGTCTGTTGTTCCTGATCCTTTTGTTATACATGTCTGAGAAGAGTCTGGCTCCACTTTCTTCAAACCCTCCCATTGAAGACACTCACTAGGCAACCCCTGCCCACCATTAGCCTTCTCCTCGGCAGGACAGAGCAGCACCGTTCCCCCAGTCCCTCCATACACCTCCTGCAATCACCCAGAAAGCCTTCTGGGCTCTGCTCAACTAGTCAATGTCTTTCTCATATTGGGGCACCCAAAATGGGACACAGGAAGCCCATCTGTGCTCTGACACACACTGCGGCACTACTAACCGCTTCGAGCTTCAACAGCACTGTTTGATACTGTTAAAAAATCAGCTTCCCTTCAGATAGCTGGGTATGATTAGAACTCAGCGTTAAGTTTAAAAAAAAAAAGGTTACAGCTGATGTATATTACCAAGAGTAATTTGATAGAGTGAGAGAGGAGGCTGGGAATGACGCCAGCAGTTGATTTTGAGAAAAATAAATCATGTATATAAGGGAGTGATAAATACAAAGACCCTTCATCAAGCACGCCTGCCAAACTGAATTTATCAAAGTAGCATTCGTCAAGGAAAAAAAGAAGAACAACAGTAAACACCAAGTGCAGGAGAACCAATGTGATTTACAGAGGCAGTCAGCTTTAGCCTCCCTCAGGTACAAGAGATGTGATTGCGAGAGCAGAATTCCTACAGCTTTGAATTGCTTTCGGGAGCAGAGACCTCAGAGAGCGCTGCTGGCCGAAGAGAAGACCTTTAGACATATTATGAAGCCAAAAAGCATTTCAGATGCCTAGCAGCTTTCATGTTTTTACTAGATATTGTTTCTAATGTGTTTTGCCAGCATTTGGGATATATTATTCAAATGCTGCAAAACTAAGCAACAATCCTTTAATTGTCACATGCTCAGTACCTTTGAGCACGTCAAAATACGCTAACAGGTGGCGTTTAGGTGATGTTTTAAGAAATCCTGTAGCTTGCAAAGATATATGGTGAGAATCACCTGCACAACAAAAAAATCTCAACAGCAAAGAATGAACTTTCTCTGCATAGATACAACAACGCAAAGCAGCAATCTAATGGCAGCAGAGCCACAAAAGGATTTCAGGAAGGGAAATATCTGTATAACAATGACACAAATGTTTAGTAATACTATTTGATTATGTTTCATTTTTCAAAAGTGTTCCTTAGTTCTTGTTTGTTTGTTTTTACAGCAGTATGATTTTCTGGGTTCAGTATATTCTGGAGATTTATGGAAACTAAACTATTAACAATTCACATCAATAATATATCGAGTATTTAAAAAATATCTTGCTGATACACTGGTTCATGTTCTATAATTTACAATAAAATTTCTTTGTCCAAGAAGGTTATATTTATTGGAATTTCAAAGTACAGTTTTGTACTGCCATAGACAAAGCACTTCTAATAGCATGGCAATACACTATTCTTCTTTCTGCACTTAAAAAAAGTTCTTGAGGACAGAAATAAATCTTGTTTGCTAGGTGCAGCAAGTGTTGAAAATTTTTAAACATTTAGTGTTGATCAGTTACAATGCTAAACAATTAGCACTGTTGACATACCAAAAAAAAAAAAAAGCATGCAAGTCACTGCCAGCTCCTCCATTTGTGAGCTTTGAGATTCTTCAAGAAAAACAAAACGGATACTTCTGTTCCTCATTTCACTGCCTGCATGTCTTTCACTTTAATACATTTAACGTTTACAGTTAAAAAAAAGTATTAGTGTTCATGGTTCAAATGAAGCATAGTTTCGAATAGTCAGCTTCAATATGCCCCCTGAGAGTTAGACTGAATTTCTTTTTCCTGATTGTCAGACACATTTTATAAGGTCTTAAGCATTTACAGTCACAGAAAAAAAGACAGTTTGAAACACAACATATGGTTTTCAGACAGATTCTATTAATACAGCTTCACAGGATGCCGGTATGTAGCACAAAATTGGGTAATTTCAGTAAGAAGCAGAATGCAGCAGGCCGGCAACACAGGAATTTTTACGTATAAAACTCAAGCAAATACTGCAATATAAAATGATTCTGAATGGGGAAGGATACAAAATTCTGATTTTTCAACTGAGATATACCTCTTCCCTTATGCTTTCCACTAGAAATATGCTTTATCCTTTTTTTCTTTAGTCAGAGCCTCTCACAAAAGGTCAGGTTCTCCCATGCCAGTGTGGCTCTCTGATTCAATTATCTTCTGTCCTAAAAAGTACATGCTTCATTGTCTGCTGATATAAGCCAAAATGTGAAATGGAGAGTTTTCAAGGTATTTAGCCTTCCAAAACCCTCTGGCTTTTCATGGCAACTAGAACATTATTCCATAGCCTTTGATATAAAATCAGCCTCCCTTGGCAGATGCTGATTTTCGGGCAGAAAGTTTATGACTGCCTCGGCATCTTCAAGTTTTGGCACTGTTGTTGCCGGCAGGTAGCAAAAACAACCACACAGCCGTTCGCTCACCACCCGCACTCAGCAGTATGGGGGAAGAGAATTGGAAAAAAAAGGTAACACTTGTGGCTTGAGATAAAGGAAAAAAGAGGTAATAATAATAATAATAATAATGATGATGATGATAAAAGAATATACAAAACAAGTGATGGACAGCAAAAGTGCTCACCACCCGCTGATCGATGCCCAGTTAGTTCCCGAGCTGCAGTGCCTTCCCGGCCAACTCCCCCACTTTATATGCTGAGCATGATGTCGTATGGTATGGAATATCCCTTCGGGCAGCCTGGGTCAGCTGTCCCAGCTGTGTCCCCTCCCAGTTCCCTGTGCACCCCCAGCCTTCTCACTGGCAGCCCAGCACAAGAAGCTGGACTGTCCTTGACTGGTCAGCAACAACCCAAAACATCAGTATGTTATCACTGCACTATACCAGCTGTCGGGAAGAAAAGTAACTCTATCACAGCCCAAACCAGGATGGTGACCTCCGATTTATCATTTTCTGTCACTCCCAATTTACTGATATTGAGATACTCAAGAAAAAAGACTTATGTCATGAACATGTAAAACCTGCAGGACAGACACTTAAAATACATTTCAGTGATATTGAGGGATCTGGTATTTCCACGGAATTCTCATAAACCTCTAACCCAGCAACCCCTAATCTGGAGAACTCTCACAGCTAATCCTACCACTCAGAACAGTCTGTACACAACGGTACTTAAGTTTAAATAACAGGTAAAGATCTTTTGGAAAACTGTTACACATATTCTCAGATCTCACAGCATGTAAATAGCTAATTTTTATTTAATATGTGGTTTCCAAAGCTTTATAACCAATTTCTGTCACATTTATCTTAAACTTTGGATAATTAAGAATAACAGAAAAATTATAAGAGAATATGCAAGAATGCCTGAGGAAAGCTGAGAGATACCAGTCTTTAACTTCAGAGACAGTATTTAGACTTACAGCAAGACTAGCAAGGCTTTTTATTACCTGAACTTAGACAAGGAACTATTAAATGCTATTACTGCCTCCTTTCCTTGAAATAAAGTGTGTATTTATAGCTAGCATCTCAGAAACAAAAAAATTATTTATCTAATCATGCAGAAAATGCTAGCTTCAGTATTATGCTTTTTAAAAAACATTCTCAAGCATTGTCCCCATATTAATATTTTAAGTGTTTATAAATAAAATATGTTGTGTTCTGATTCTGTTTCCTGGTTTTGTTGAAGAAAACTATGAGACAAACAGCAAAAGTCTTAACACTGGTGTCTCAAAAGCACTGAGAAGTCAGAACAAAGGAGTTTATTCTGTAGAAACTCATGATGAATCACCTGCAAGACCTTCACGATTCGTCCTACTGGTACAGGAAAGAGTCAAGAGACTTTAGGCTTCCCCCCGCCTGCAGAACACCTATGGAGAACAATATTACTGCATATCACTAATGTAATTTGTTTTCTATGTTAGGTGCTTCAAACCCACATTCAAGGTCCTGTGCCCCCATAAAAAAATCCATATACTTGTACCAAAGAAGACAATTTCATAATTGTGTTGTTGTATTAATTGTCTAACTTGTCTGGGAGACACTAAGAGTCAATTCACAGGACATCAGCTAACCTAAAGAATACAGACACATCAAAACTCAGGGTTCTGGGTTAGACTTTTTCAGATATGAGAGGTGTGAGTTTTATTTTTAAGTGGTACCAACTGTCTTGTGCAAGTACATCTAAAATGTGACTTTTAGAGCAGTCTGGTTAGCTGATTCTCATCTGCAGGTAAAGAAAAAACACGTGGCTTACTCTCCCTTCATCCCCTAGTCCATGGTGATAAGCTCTTTCCCATAATATATGTTAACTGATCCACTGTTGATCCACTGTAAATGCAAGTTAAATGTATTACTGAACACAAAATTGTCCTGTAATAACAGAGTTCCTCCCAGCCCAGACATATTTTACTGAAGGCATGGTTTCACTAGAAAGCTTTTAGAGAATGATAATTTTAACAATATGCCTTATCTGCTCCAGGACATTATCTTTAAATGGCTGTATTAATTTGAGAAAGAAAATTCTGGTCTTCTCAATGAAAAAAAGGAGGGAACCAAACACAGGGCTAGAGATGCAGTAGGAGGAAAACAATTCAGAGCTTCTGTATGTTGCTGATGATGAAATAACATTGAAGTTTCATCATGTGTAGAAACCGTGGTTATGAAGGATAGGTAGGAAAAAAAACCCAACATGATCCTGAGAGTTTGTAATCAGCATCAAGAAAACAAATAAAATCTATTGCTTGACAATTTCAAGAGTACACATGCATATAAAAAATGGGTAACAGTATTCTGTGAAGCACTGCCTTTGTTCCTGCTATCTACTGTTATCCATTATCTACTCTGAAGTTCATGGAGCCTTACAACAAAGGTGTTTTGGCTATTTTATACTAAATTAACTTAGCATAAGAAGCATACAAGATTTCTCAGCTACTCAACAGAAATTTCCTGCTCATTCCTATGCCTCTTCTAATCTCTTCTTTCCAAGGCCTCTGGTTCTCCTTCATAACAAAGTCAGAACAGCATCTACGTATTTCAGTACATAAAGAGAATTTAAGCTCACAGTTACACACGACACACTTAAGATTATTTCCACTAGAGACGTAGTAATTTAATTTTGGTTTAACACACTTGTGAAAGGACTGCAGCTGAAAATAAGTTACAAAAAAACCCATAAGGAAGATTAAGATGATGAAAGTCATCATGAATGGAGACATACACATAAACCCATCATCAATACTTTTAATCCCTCTGGGGTATTAAAAAGATAGGGCTACTTAGGATTAGAAAATGTAGGGCTAAGATGAGTATGACACTTGAGGGTTTGATTACGACTGCAATCAAACTAAGGCTTTCTCTGTGCCATCTGCACACAGTATAAAAGACTCATTGCAAGAAATAAATCTTCTCAAAATCCTAGAAACACTGATCACATATTAAACTTTTCAACAAGGCAGGAAACACTTCTGATATGGATCCATTTTCTCCAAAAAAGAGCACCCATAATGATCCCACTCAAACTCATTTGCAGTTTCAGCCCAACTAAAGAGTAAAAACAAATAAATTCCACAAAGTTCAATGGTTAAGCTTCAGCTATAAGGATGGAAACGGTGTGACAAAATGATATGTAAATGCAATCCTCACCTACCTTTTTGTAGCATTAAGATTCCCAATTTTTTCATATCTAAGGTCCAGCAGACATGGACATGTCACCAGATTTATGATTTTGTCTGCATAACCACCAGCTTTTTCTGAATCTTGGCCTGAAGCTAGCTTGAAAGCTAGTGACCTACTCCCCACACTCTGCTGTCCTGCCTTCAAGCACTTCTAGTCGCTCTGTTTTCAGTTTTCTGTTCTTTATTCTGCTTTTGTCTTGATGCCCTGCTTCTGAGACAATATTAATAAGGATTTCATAATAATCTACTTATTTTTACATCAAATGGGGGGGTGCTTCCTGTTTAATAAAAACATAACTTTGATGATGTGTATCTCCTCTGTCTATTGCCTTTGAAGTTGGGTTGCAAGCTGGAAAATGGCAGGTTTTGAGGCCTTCTCTTGCTACCCTATACGCATCATGTTTTTCAGTTGCTTCACAGTTGGCTTTCATACTAATTTAAAAGATCTCCTGACTGCTAAGAATTCTTTAAGACTGTTATACAACAAATTACTCATCATATGAAACATGCATTGCGTATGCTTTGTATTGTTGCTCTGTAGCCTTGTGACTACAGTATCACCATTGCTGGTAATAGATTTCGTACTGACTCTGAAAGGCCTCAGGACTTGTCAGGCTTTGTCTGAGTATGTCTTGGCTTGTGTAGAGACTTGCTTTAACTGGTTTAGCTGTAAAAGCCTAGATGCCTACTATCTATTTTGTTTTACTTTTAATTATCTTTGCATAATCACATGGTATAACGATAATTTTTATATAGCTAGTAGTAACAAGAAGTTAGACTGCACAGAACTAAATACTTACGACCCTGCCATAATGATGTCATGTGCAAAAAAAAAAAGCACAGTATGGCAACAGCAGCCTCAAAAGCAGGGACACAGGACGAAGTGCAGAGGAGTGTGCACACTATATGATAAGAGCGGGTAGAGGATGATGATGGAGATCCTTTGGCTATAAGCAACTCCCTAGCCATCAGTTAAAGGCATTGAAAACCTGGGAACTGGGGAAAGCACTTTTCTTAGGGACAGCAAAAGGAAGAACAACTATCCAACATACAGAAAACCAACCACATACCTCAAATTCCAATGTAAAGTGAAGTTACAGACCAGTAAAAATGAGCCTGGTATAAAGTGTGGTGGAAGCCCTCCTCAGACTCCAGAGGGAGGAAGAAGATACCAACAGCATCATGCTTCCTGTGGCAAAGAGGAGGAAGAAACCCGCACTACCAACACTATACACCTCCTGGCACATGACAAGCATGCTGACAGCTTCCTTATACCCTCATCACCCACCCAAAACCAAAGACAACTGCCTCAGGGACCACCCACCCTGTGGTGACAGAAGTTGAGCATAATACAAAGGAAAGGGGCAGAGAGAAAGAAGGGTGTCTAAGAATTTTAAAAGTATTGTTAAGAAGAATATGTGTTGATTGTGCTGGCCTACTACAGACCTCAAAGTTTATTTCTCCTATTGCACTGCAGACTCAGTTTTGTTGATTTTGAATGGCCCAACTGCAAAGACAACTGTTTTTCAAGAGTTTGTTTGAATTCATTCTCTTGATATCTGATTCCAAAATCTTTAATCTGGGGAAGAACTCCGTACTGTTTCTGAAAGATGTAAATTTGTTAGACATTAAATAGAACTGGCAGCTGAGTGGGTAACTTACTACAAAAATTTAACCACAATTCAGGTTTTCAGTTGCAAAGACTACAGTAGCACACTATTGCTCTTAGCCTATCTTGCTAAAACTCTTACAAAATTGTTGCATTGTGCAGGGAACAAAGGAGGTCCTGGCTGAAAATTAGTTTTGAGACTGCCAATCACAATGTTAAATGCCAGCTTGTCAATGACAAGTTTAAGTCTGTATGTTGTAAAAGGTTTTCACTAATTGTCTGACAGCCATACAACTAAGGAAAAGGCCCTTTGCCAGCTAAGAACTACCCTGCAGTTACAATCTAAACATGTGTGATACTTCAGAAAGAAAAGATTATGCAAAAAAAGCATGACCTGGCATACTGGGTCTGGGAAATTTTTGTATTCGAAATATATCTAAAAGATGGCAGAGCAAATCCTTGCTGGAAAAAGTAGCAAGACGTACTCTTTTAGTACTGTACAAGGCATAGTAAGAATCACTAACAAACAAGGGACTTACCCAAAGTGGCTGCTACCCAGCCAGAGTCCACACAGCCATACAAAATGAGTACTCCCATGAAGAAACAGCAAATCAGTCCCATCAATAGACTAGATAATGGAAATAATGATACCAAGGGACTATCTGAGGACATAGACCCCACCAACTAATGGGTCCAAAGCTGTTTGAAAACACAGAAAAACAGTAACAGTTGAAGTGGGGTCTCCTTCCTTCACCAAGTGGGGTCTCCTTCCTTCACCATATAAATCTGGCAGCAATTGCACCTTTTGAACACTGGTTTCCATCTGTGCACTTCAAATGCCTCTAAAAGGTGGTCAAGAGTTTGCAGGTAATACCTACCTATGTACAAAGCAAGCTAACTTACCTGCAGTATGCTACCACAGGCAGCCTAAGCCAACTTTCTCTTTAAGAAGCAAACAATAGTCCTAGTGAAAAGGCTGGCAGTATCCTCTGGAGAGTCAAAATAGGTCACCTTTTTCCCTGTGTACATCTTGGGCTATAATTTAGAGAGGTTCTTGGGCAGGCTCCTGCAGCTAGGAATAACGTCTGTGAACATGAGCCAGTATGACCACTGCCAGTCTTGAAATCAGACATATGAAACTGGGCAGGGGCTAAAATACGGTGCAATAAGCATTATTCTTCATCAGCGCATCTGCAGGAGGCCAGGTATGCACAAGACAGCACGTTACAACACAGAGACACAGAAGTGAGGCAGCAGCAGCAGCTTATCACCAAGAGCAGAACAACCTGTTCATGCGAAATCCCAGAATTTATGGGGACACGAACACTGTTACAAAATATACTCCCCACCAGCATCAGGGAGAACTGAAGTTGAACATTTTTATCACTGTTCATTAAGGAGCTGGACAAAACTGCACTTAAGATTAAGGAAAATGAAAAATCCCATTGTATCTCCTTCAGGGTATTCTTCCCTGCAGTTAGTTAGTGCTGCAACTGCAGCTCACATGGATGTACCCAATCCAGCTTAAAGTAAAGGTGCTAACAAGGTCTCCATGGTAACACGCAGCTCAGCCTTTGAGAACCATCTCCACAGTTAATAAATCAGTTACATAAAACTTTGGTGGATTTTGCACCTGCACTGCTCTCTGAGCTGGTATGGCAACGCTGCTTGCAGAGCCCAAACTAAAGCTAGCACAAGCTAAAAAGTTTTTAGACACTTACTAGAGTAAAACCAGAAGAATTCAGATTATGTAACATTTTAAACCATAAGGATACACCTTGTCAATGTATTTTTGCATGACCTTTTTTTTTTTTTTTTTTGTGGATGCCATGCAGCTCTGCTGTCATGTGAAACTGGTGAGGCTGGAGATACAAGCTGTGGGACAGAATGAAGCCTTGCCTCACTGTGTGTTTTCTCACTGCTTGCAAATCTTACCAGAAATCAGTCGAAGGTTGGTGTATGCCTTCAAGTTATTCAAACCGCCATTTCAAGTTATTCAAACTGCCATTTCTACGTTTGTCTTTCCTCGGTATCATAAATGCAGTAACCAGATGCTGCAGATGTGGTAGCTTCACATGCTACCAGACCACCCAGGTCCCTGATGCACCTCCCACATCCTGGCCATTTGGAAGCTCTCCTAACCTTCCTCTTATGCTGAGACCTCACGTAACAGGAACTATTGCCTGACTCCAGCAGTGAGCTTCAGCTTCACCTGGAGAATAAGGTCACAGAAAAAGCAAGAATGCTTCACTTTCCTGGGAGCTTTGTTGCACTCAGAGGACAAAAGATGTTATTTTTCCAGATACAGGCACGCTGTAACTGCAGTTCCTCTCTCATTGTGTGGTTTGCTTAACACACATGCTTCTCACATGATCCAATACATCAGTCTCCTATATCAGCTTGAAAAAGTGCGAGTGTTGTACCTTGGATAAGCATCTAAATATTACTAATAATGTTTTATGGTATTTTATACAGACACAGACCCTCTTCTAAATAGAGCTGTTTAATCTGTATGCAACAAGCAGCTTAATTGTAATATCCAAAATCACTATAGAACATAGACTTTTCCAAATAAGAATTATTACAGTTA
This sequence comes from Phaethon lepturus, assembly GCF_000687285.1. Lineage (NCBI taxonomy): Eukaryota > Metazoa > Chordata > Aves > Phaethontiformes > Phaethontidae > Phaethon > Phaethon lepturus. Next base: position 17,156 of record NW_010534210.1, on the reverse strand, counting down.
TACTGGAAATATCACTTGAAAAAGACAGGTTTGGATCCCCTCAGAAGAGTGCACATGCTGCAGATGCACAGAAACATCTCACACTTTTAAGATGGTACATACCTGGATGTCTACAGTGTCACAGAAAGCACATACAACTTTCTAAGGAGAAACTACTTGTGGGATTTTGTTTTTAATGCTGAAGAGCTATATTTCTTCCCTTCTTGTCTAGCAAAAGCAGTACAATTGCTTCAAATGCTCTTGAGATTAATTCAGTCTTCCACAATTTCTTAAGGAAATTTACATTAAGCATTATTACCCCTCAGGCCTTCTTTCAATTATGGACACTGTTTTTTTAAGGTAATACGATGGAACCTACAGTGAAAGAATTAAGATTTGAAAGCAAATCGGTACAGCCACAGCTTGTCAGTTAGCTGGCCTTTATAAAATCATTAATCTGAAATTATTTTAACTTTCACACTTCACTTTTACATAGAAAACTATGATTTTGGAGGAAAAAAAACCCAAAAATATTAGTTATTTAATACATGACAAGTTGACTACACTATAGATAATTACAACTTAAGAATCAGATTAATATCTTTAAAGGAAGTTTGGAGAATATTAAAAGGAGGATGGAAACAATGTTCAAAATTGAACTGTCTGCCTAGCAAAATCTACTTATCCTTTTTTTGTAGTAAGGCAGGCATGCTTATTGTTTTAAACAATAAACAGTACTCATTAATAAATCTGCAAGATTGTTGTCAATAATAGTGCTTGGTTTCAGAACTGAAGGAAATTTGGAATTTTACCTTTTTCTGAAATTAAAATAGTAAAAAACCTACAGTTTCTCCATTTTCTCCTACAGTTTCTTCTAGTTTCTTGGAAACTAATTTATGTATTTTTATAAGACTATCAAGCCATTTTAGTTCAACGGTTCAAACACAAGACAGAGTAAAGGCATGAAGCTGAAAAACTGCAGCCAGACCTCTTAACTACCTGGCTGAGAGCCTAGAAACTCTTCAGCTTAATTGTAGGCTTTTTGGTCTGATCCTGTCAGTCCACAGGCTAAGAATGCAAACTGCTACAGTAGAGGTTATCAGACAGCTCTTACTCAGGTACCACCATTGACATCAAGTTGCTAAATATGCTGGTGCCAGCTTCCACTTTGTGTTAAATTAACTTCTGAAGCATTGTATTTCGATTTGGATACAAGGATACTGATTGTATAGAAAACTATTTGCCACCTGGAAAACCTAGAGTCTACTTATATGGTTGTATTTTCAATGCAAGGGTGAAACAGCTGCATATAAACCAAGCATTTTAACAACCAACTGGATCCTTACTTTAAAAGATCAATTAGCCATGAAACATCAGACTTGTGCATCTGAATATACATGTAATCATGCAGTTGCATTCATGACTTCTCCACAGGTGTAAGGACTCTGAGGTGTTTGATGCCTGGCCTGTAATTTCTTATTCTGGTTTCGTATTTGGGGTTTTTTTCATCCTTGACACAAAACATCAGCAATTTCACCTCCAAAAAATTCTCAGCATGAACTGAAGTGGCAAAATAAAGAATATAACACCTGGCTTGGTAAGTAGTAGTTACTGCCAAAAATGGTGGACAACCATATATAATATACAATTTATTTCTGCTGAGAAAAGTCTGACCCCGCTGTCTTGCCTCTCATGAATTATAACTTCATCTTTCTTGACTAGAAATAAATATCATAGCAACATACAGCTGTCTGCTGTGCTTTGCGGTATTTTCTTTTGTTCCCCTTCTGTAAGGCTGCCACTGCAAACATGTTGTTAGTAATAAAAAAGTGACAGTAAACACGAAGCCAAGGATCATGAAGAATGAAGAACCGTATTTCCTAGCAGGAGTATGTGAATCCCAGATCACTGTAGGTGAGTATGTTTGATCTGCTGAGTTGGTTGAATCTTAGAGTATGGTCAGGGCAGTGTTTTATAGCACACTAGAAACTTGCCACCTGGGTAATTTAGGTAGCAAGACAGTAACAGATGAGATTATTAGCATATCTGGAAATTGATACAGAAGGATAGAGCATGTACAAGAAGGAAAAGCAGGAAACAAGAAGGCAAAGAAACAGGGAATCATCTTACACTGCCCAAATCTCTGGACAGAAGAGATGAAAAGAGATGCGCCGTCCAGCAGCGACTTGCCATCAGCCCAGCAAGTGGGGAGCCACCACAGAAGAGGCTTTTCTTGAGCCACAGATGGAACCATCTGGACTGCGGGACTTGGTTTTAATCATTTAATGACATTTTTTCAAAAAGAATATGGCAGTGTGTCCAACATGTTCCTGTAAATTTTTGATTAAAAAAACTGAGAATAAAAGCTAGAATTGCTTTGCTAGACTTAACTCTGAATAAAAGGGAGGACAAAAAACTGGCCAAAACTGGCCAAAACATAAATGGCAGCTCACACAACAACTAATATCTTATTCTTAGGAAAATAAATAACCTTATCTGAGAAACCTGACTGAACTCTGAAACTAGATCTGTTTAGAGCAGGAGGTTAGACTGAATGGCCTCCATAGGGATTTCACATCTTTTGTTTGGGTTTTTTTTCCAGGTTCATTTGTTTGTTTGGGAGTTTGGGTTTTTGGGGGGAGAGGACTAGGGGAACTTAAGCATTAAGACAATCATCTTCAGAAAACAAACTTCTATAAACTCAAAGAATTGATAAGCAAGATCCCATGGGAAGAACAGACTAAGAAAAAAATATTCTTAATTTTATGAACAATATAAAAGGTACAATCTATTCCAGTGCAAGGAAACAATTTTAAAGGGAAATCAAATGGACTAGAATATGATTACTTTCTTCAGCTGAAACTCAAACAAACCCCTGTTAAAATGTGAACAATAGATCAAGTGATTATGGAGAAGTATGAAAGCTATAGCAATAGATGTGTACGGATAAAATCACACAGGCCAAAGATTAAAAAAAAAAAAAAATCCACAACTGCCATGTAGGATACAGTAAATAGAATGAAAAAATAATTCCTGGAGAACACTAACACATAGAAGACGAAGGAAATAGTTTATCTATTGGTCAAGAACAACAAAAAGTTAGAAACTTGTGACACTGAGAAGGCTAACATACCTCACTCTTAATAAATGTAATTAAACAAACAAAAACACAAAGAGTAAGAAACCAATTTAGACTATCCAGGGAGTCTGAAGTTTACTTAGCTAAACTACAGGTTTTTGAGTTACCTGGGCCCAATGAAAACTCACTCCAGAACATTTAAAGAATTGCCTGCACTAAGACACAGCCATTTAATAACTGTTTTGAAAACTTGTGATCCAAGATCACTAGAAGAGAACAAAAAGAACATCTACCATTAAAAATGTACAGAACAACAATCCAATGAATTATTGAAAATCCTTCAATTCCTAAAAAACTACTGGAAGAAACAGTCAAACCAACTACTTGTAAACACAGACAAAACAACAAGGAAATAATTAATAGCCAGTGTTGGCTTGTCAAGAACAAATCATGTCAAAAGAAATCTAATTTGTTCCTGTGATGGGGTACTAGGTATAATGGATGGGAAAGACACAAGGATGCAATAACCCTTGGCTTTTTCCTCATGTGTCATCCTCCTAAGCTACTTAGGCAAACACAGCCTGCAAGAGATACAGCTAAGTTTAATTACTTTTTTTCTCCCCATGTGCCTATTTGGGACTAGACTAATAAAGGAACTCAAAAACAAACTTTTCATTAACCAAGGAAGAGGGACACTACGATATCTCGGAAAAAGAAAAATCCAGATAATGTCTATTGCATGGGTCTACCACATGTGTTGCAAATACACCCAGTGGTACAGTGTTTGTTCATGAACTTTTCCTGCACAATGCATCAAGGTCATGAATACCCACTTGATACTAATCCTGTAAGCCCTTGAGCTACACCTATGCTCTTCTCCCCATTTTTCTAGGAGGTCTTCAATGCAGGCTCCCCATTTCAGAGGCTGAAGCCCAAAGTAAGAGATATAGGACATGAAGGCTTCTCCATTGTCAGAAATACAGCCACAATTCTAGTGCCTTACAAAATCCTTCCCACTCACCCCTGCTGCCCCATTAGCTGAAGTGCAGGATGAACCTAAATATCAGACAGACTGGGGAAAATGATCCTTGCACACTGCCACTGCTCCCAAAGCATGCTGCCAAAGGGGAGTTTGCCTGCGGGTATTTGCAGACTCCAAACCATCTCATACAGGGATCCCACTACATCACCAGCAAAACTCACCGGCACGCAACACCAAAAGAGCTGCTGCCAAATGGTCATCGTCAAACTGGAAAAATTGACCAAATGAGACTGTTCAGGTATGTGGTTTAGGTCTTCTGCCATTCAGCATTTTTACTAACAGAGAAAGGGAGAGTATCCTTCATAAATCTGTAGACACTGGCAACTTGGTTATTTTGTAGGAGAGGATTAGAATTCAAATCACAAGCTTGAGACGTGATCTGAAATAGACAGGATGCAAGCCAACTATGTGCTGCCTCTAGATAAGAACATAATCAGCTGGACAAATACAAGATGGGGAAGAACCATCTCAATCTGAAGGAAGGAACTTGGATCCACAGTAAATCATACATTAGTCATCAAAGCACGTTTTTACAAAAACAAACAACTCATAATCAAAAAAACCCAAATCTCTCCAAAATCCCCAACATATCAGAAAGAGGTTACAATAAAAAGTGTCTCCAGTAACAATGCAAAAGGCTGCTTCAATGCTACAGCAGCTCTCAATGGATTTAACTTTTTAAAAAATTCTTTCCCAGTTTCTAATGCTAGCCAGGGTTACAAACGTCTATAAAAAGCTACTTGTCACTGATTCCTGAAGTAATGAAGCTCCACCATCATAGGACACCCCCCACAAGCACCTACCCTCCCCCGCTCAACCCCCAAAAATAAAATTTCCTTCAGCTATTATAATACGTTGAAGAGGACAGGAGATTTAGAAAAAGGATAAATATTTGTATTTCACAGAAGATGTCATTGGACCAGAACCAAGACTGAATGTAGTGCAGAGCTACTAGAAAATTTATGCAGGAATATGGTGCCTCTACCTATGAAAAGTATGTGTCTTTTTAAATTTTTGTTTACACAGTAAGATACAGAAGATGCATCTGGCGATCTCCAGATATTTACAGAAACAGTAACCTCAGTTATCTCACAGCCTAACCAACTTTTAGGTGCAACAAGCTTTCATCAAGGCTTAAAGATATTACAGCATTAAATAATACAAGAAATGTTGACTTATAGCCATACTGTATCAGGGAAAGTTTTTTCTCCACTGTGTATTCACTATTTCTGATACATAATAAGTCATACTAACTAAAATAGTTCCCTAGAGTACTGTGATATTCTGTCTTTTTCTGAGATTACCGTACCCTGGCAGACAGATTAAAGAGTTAAGACAATTTCTATATTAATCCTCAGGAATTCTTGTTTCCTGAAATCATCTCATAGACACTTGAATCCTGTTGCAAATTTCAAGCCAGGAAAAATATTAACATTTTTTCTTATCTGACCTGGTTAAGTGCAGATTTACATTGTCTATATGCAGAGGGTTTTAGAAGATTCGCTGAAAAAAAAAAAAAAAAATTTCCAAACAAACCAGGAGACTCTTGGGTAAATTCAGAGACTGTAAGAGATGGAGCACCAGATGTGAAGCAGGGCAGATGGATAGAAAGAGCTTACTTAGAGGGTCACAGGATGTACAGGATCACAGCAGGACAGCTGAAAGAGTTCGCAATGAAATGACGGCAGTGTGCTCTACGGACCAAAACAGTAAAATAAAACCTATTTTTCATTTGGTGACTTTGTTTTAATTTGAAACAGAAGAGGACAGGAGCCTCCCTTCAAGCATGGGAGTGCCACGAGCTGCTGCGTAGCTGGGATAAAGTGTCACAGTGTCAAAAACTGACTGAGTCATATTATGCTCAGTTCAGACAATGGTTTAGCAGACAGCGAAGAATTTTTACCACCGAGTAGCCGCATACAGAGCACACTGTGCTTTCTCCAACGCTCCCGTGCACATAGAGAAGCAAAGGGTCTGATGCCAAAATTGATTAATACATACTAGCAGCAGGTCTGTGTTGTGGGTTCCTCCTTCCAGAAATCAAAATAAGCATCAGAGGCCACACCTGAAACTCAACTTTCTGTTCTTGATGCTGACGTTGTGCTTACTAATTCTGCAGAAAGCAGGGCATAACGCTTTAGGTGCTGCTACTTCTCTCCATCCCTGCCCCAAATCCAGGACACGAAAGGATACAACCCAAGATTTTGTAGATAAGAAACTAATTTTACTTATGCATTTGCATCAGCTATAATTTTGTTTTAATAAAAGAAGCGAATGGATGGAAAAGCACATTCTCATGTCAGCATCTCACAAACAGAACAGCTTCCTTGCATTGTCTGTATACACAACTTCTACAATTACACTAGCAAAATATCACATTTGCAAAGCCAGGAAAGATTGACATCCTTAAAAAAGAACAAATCCATGTAACTTCTGAGATTGTTACAGAGAACAAGAATCATTCCCAGAACAGAGACACAGCTATCAAACTTAAAAACTAAAATAATGCTTATTTAAACAATTTTTAAAAATTTTATACGATTTTTTCTAACTCCTATGCAATCAATAACTACATGCTGTCTCAAATAATCATGTTTAATGTGGAGCGCTATTCTTCATTTGTGTCTTTTCTTGATTTGTGACATTTTTTAATTAACAAAATGGGAAAAACACATGGAAAATTAATGATAATGTGACTTGGTCCTTTCATAGACTGCAGTCAGCTCCCATCATTTTGCAATATAAATCTGCTAAAGGAAACATTTTTTTTAAATCAATGAAAATAAAACAAGCACAGGTTGGGAAGGGACAAAACAAAGCATCTACTGGAGATATACCCTTCTGGTGTGGCTGTCTTCATACTACATACTATGTTAAAAGATTTAAGAACTTCTACAGCTAACCGTTGTCTAACATAGCAACAAGGAAGGAAAAATTTTCTATTCCATCTTAGAAAAGAAATATGGCACTTCTGCCACAGCAGTAAAAATTTCTAAAGCGGAATGAGTACAATTTTTTGCATTCCATTACCTCTGAAAGGTGCATGACTGACAGATCCAGAAACAATATTGTATTTCTGCCCAATACAAGTTTGACATAGACAGAAGATGTGCCCTAGAAATTTCACTGCCAATGTATTTCAATCCTTACCTATGGAGGGGCCAATTCAGTCTTCAATTTGCAATTCTTTGCTATCTTCATTAAAATTGCCAAAAGGGGAACAAATTTGTACCAAAAAAGGACCAAATTCTCAGATATGGCAACCTGTCCACAATAAATTGAAGAATAGTCATTAGGCTGTTTCACTAAAGCACCGTATAACAATTTCCAATCAGTATTAATCTAGATGTCATCCAAACTACCAATCCTTTATGCTAAATGATCAGTCACTAAACCCAGTAAAATTGTAATCTCTCTCACCATCTTCTTTATGCTTTTCTGCTGCATACTTTTCTTTTTTCTTTTCTACAACTCTCCTACCAGTCTTGCATACTCCCAGCGCAGTACACTGAAAAATAGAAAAAGGGATCAGAACATTCCAGAACAGTTTTCCAAAGTTGCTGCAAGATGCCCCTGCAAAAAACCTGGGTGAACAAATGCTCTATACATCAAAAAAACAGAGAAAAAGTCATCAGCTTAAAATGCAGCAAAAATGACCCCATTAAGAAAATATTTGTAATGGTAAGGACAATGGAACACTGGACCAGATCAGCTAGGAATTTTGTGTCATCTACATAATTTGAGATATTCATAGAAGACGTGATTTTGATCCAGCCTTAGAGCATAGAAAAGGGAAAGGATCATCTCTTAGCTTCCATTTTGACTTCAGGATCGGAAAGATAAATTATTTAGTTACTCGGCCAGAATGGATCTGAGAAAATCAGTTTAGAGTAGCAAAAAGTTCTTTAAAAAAAAATTAAAAAGCCTACAATTCTGCATCTTGCTACTTGAGCTATGCATTGTAGCATTTTGTGGGGGTGTGTGTGTACTGCAAATGTTGTAACAAGTGTATCTCACAAACTTGAGCGCATCTAGTTTTGGTAAATACAGCTTGATACTGATAAATATGCAGACTTGTAACATCTCAAAGGTACAAAGAATAAGCACTAAGAAGCACACCTCTAACAATACAAAGAGAAATGCTTTGCTGTTTCAATGATCCTTAAACATCAACAGATGTACAACTCACTGGAGTCTTATATATTACTACCACATATCACCACTTGAGCCAAAATTCTCAACCTTTTTCCAGTTTTATTCTTACAGGCGGTAACATATAAGAGATGCAACAGGTTCGGTAGATGGATAGGTAGATAGCTGTAATCTTGTCTATTCCTAGCCCATTTGTCCTGTAATCCTGCAGACTAACATGGGACACATATCTCCTGACCTACTAGCGTTCCACCTACTCTCCCCTGCAACTCTTCCAATAAACCCACCCTGATTCCCCAGTACCATTTGGGGTTTTTGCACTGAACGCTGCTCAGCACCCGACAGCAAGCTGCTTCCCTGCCAACCAGCACTATCTGGCCTCTAGCTCAGTGGCCAAGGGAGAGTGGTGATTTAAAGAAAGAATAGCACAAACATCTCATCAGAGGCTGGTCAGCTACCCGTGCTAAGAAATTTTACATCAAGTATGAATGTAAGCAGTCAGCATTGAAAGTATCTGCAATAACTGAGAGGTAACAGCAAAGGAAGCTGAAGTCTGATGAGGTTTCCCTTGGCTGCAGCCTTTCCATTCTCCGCTCCTTTCACTGTGTTCCAAAATAAAACCTCCCACCAGCAGAAGGTAGTTATCACCGTTATTTTTAGATACCACCCCACACACACTTTCTGACATTTTTTATAACAAAGTCATGCCACTGCTGTTTATGAACAGCAGCACTTGCACCAGGAAGGAGTTGGACATCCAAGCTGGGATCAGAGGCAAGATTAACACGCATGTAGTATCAAAAGCGTTTTCTCCTGACCAGTTCAGCTGCCTTGTCCTGTCTGTTGATTGCTGCAAACCCTAGTTAAATGTACCTAAATCTCCTGAATTGTTACACAAGGAGCTTATGTACTCAGGTCTGTGGTTTCCTCTGTGTTTCAGCAGCTTCCTATCTACATTGCGTGGCAGTGCAGAGCGCAGAGATCCTGAGGCTTCTTGCCCTACTTCTTCACAGGACATGACAAAAGCTGAGATCAAGGTTTACACTTCAGCAACAGTCAGATGAATACAAATAAGTTGTTTCCAGTCCACATCCACGGTGCGTGCGGGTCTCTACACCTGCGACATCTTTAGTGGCTATACCCTCACTCATTGAAGTTGCATCTATACCATATCTGCGAAGATGAACGGTTGCAGGCATAGGCAGAACATCTTGAGAGGCAATAATATGTAAAAAAATCTTAAAATTTTCATTTTAAATCACAAACAGTGGAATGTGTTTAGATGGCCATAACATCAAATAGAAAAGAGATCAGTCTATTTTCTGAAGAGAAATTCAGAAGTGTATGGCCAGTATCAAATTCACTGTCAAAATTAACTGAGACGCCTTTTCAAATCATAGTCTGTGAAGCCATTCTTTTCCCTTCCACCATCAGTCAAATTCAACAGTCTTTGAACAGAACCAGGTTAATCAAAAGCACAAAAGAAGAGTAAAAGTGAATCATGATACCATGCATACAGGGAGAAATATAGATTAGTGCACATAAATCTCTCCCCCCTCCTTCTCTAATGTCAAATTGAGAATCTCAAATTATTTCTTTTTAAAGGTGGAAATCAAATATTAAGCACCTTCTACCTTCCAAATATTAAGTATCTTCTATCTACAAAAACAGAAGTCTAAATTCTAAATAATGGTTTTCCTGTAAGCTTTACTGTAATAGAATTTGACTCATCTTCACTATTGGTGTTCATTTGAGCAATATATGAAACACTTTTAATTCCTCATCTTTAAATCATATTCAGTACAGACCACTAGGATGCCCATAGCCACTTAAGGCTATACTGATCAGGGACAGTTTGCTCAGTAAGGTTAAAGTGACTCAGTGACAGACAGCAGTTTTCGCTCCTGTGCTAAAAATAAAGAGCCAAACCCCTCCTCTCCCAGCTTGAGCAAGCAGCTTTTCCCCTCAGCTTTCTTCCCTTCTCGGCCAAGCTTCCTTCAGCTGTTTCAATCCCCTTTAGCCAGTCTAGCAGGAAGAGCAAATGTGTCTGCTGGTGTAGATAACTAACCTGGGCATCTATATTGTTCCAGCTAAAGCCATACCTCAGACACATGCATGCACTACATACTATACATTCCTTCCCAGATATTCCACATTTAGAACTCAGAAGGACTTTAATGAAGCACCAGCAAATGCCTTGACACTGACAGCCTCCCTTCCCTTTAATATTTATCCTTCATAATTTACATTCCTAAGTACTCAGCACCTGAACACACAGACTGAAAACTGAATTTCCAGCACAGACTTGACTTACCTATATATACAGGCCATTCGCTGGCAAAAGTGACTTCTAAAAATAAAACCAGAACTAACTAGGATACCCTAGCAAAAATGCAAAAAAAAAAAAAGCCCAAGAAAACATATTTCTAACTTGCTGATCCATTTATGATTTACACTAGTATTATCTCCTCCACATCATAAATATTTCTGACTGTCCTTTGCTGGTGTCTTGTTTTGAAATCTGCTTACAAAAGAATTGTATTTTGCCCGTTCTTCTCAAACCCATGCCTGCTGCCTGTGACCACCTGATGGAGCTACAGTCCAACTGGTTCTCTACTCAGGATGCCGGATCGGCTTGGGTTTGGACAGCATCTCACACACCAGTGTTATCCATACTTCACTCCTGTACAGGGAAGAGACCCTGAATGAGGGAGGGCTCCCATAATTTTGTAAGATCCATTCAATGCTGTTATATAGAACACCTTGTTCTGTTACACAGACAGAGCAGTTCCCAATTTTAACAGAAAACTGCATTTTATACCTGCAGGAAGAATAAGAACTTACCCACATTGTCAGATTTCTCCCACATACATTTTTCCAATTTCATATTAAAGTTTTCACGATCCTCACTCAATTTCTAGTTAGGTTGCTTACAAAAATCTGATCACCATACTACAAATGTCTTGTAATTTACTATAATTTCAACATGAATTTTTCAAAGGAATTATCTGGAACAGACCAAATTACCATATCTTTTCAATTAAGATTAGAAGAGGTATATATCTTTGAGTCTCTAACTAGCTGATGAATCAGACTAGACATTCTGATTGCTAACCTCAGTTCAACATTCATAATTTATTAGTAAAATACAATGCACTCATTTCTTTTTGAAAAACATTTAAACTTCTACATCAATATATCTATACCTGTAGAAGAATAACATGAGGAAATGACCTCAGTTATTAGCAATGAAAGCCTTGTTACTGCAGCTGAATTCCTATCAGTTGTCTCCCAAATGAATTACAGTTTGTAGAATATAGGAAGCACAAGGTCTGTTTGTGATATTGGTGCATCATTTTTAAAATTCCAAATTATTTCCAAGCAGAAAATGTGTAAAGTTACTCTTCTATTCCACAATATTTCTTTTAAAAAATCCTTTGATTTGCAGGCTCTTAGGAACGGAACTGATAGAATTAGTTGTCTACTACACCAATAAATTTATTGGTTCTACTTTGATGTCCTCTGTACTTGTACTAAAAAGCAGAATTGTCTTGAGAAAGCAGCAATTAAAAAAATCTATATTAAACTCATGGAGATCAGTTAAAGGTGCAAAGATACAACACGGTGACATTTCCTAAATGTTCATTGCATTTGTTCACTGACAAGCGCAAAATACTCGTTCATTTATTCTAACAAAAAAGGTTCTCTACTCTCACTTAGTTCTTTTCTTAAAAGAGTTCATGCTTTAACCATTTAAAAATAATTTGTTTGTTTTAGAACATCTTTAGAACATGTTTGTTTGCTTTAGAACAGCTACATCATTAGCCCTAAATGCTATCAACAAAATTAGCCATGTCTCAAAGAAAATTGCCCTTTCTTCAGTAAATCCGAGTGACAGTTTCATTCCATTGGTGTATTTGCCCTCAATAAATCCAAAATAAAATTCACCACCTCTGTTCCCTTTAGCTTCCTCTCAGTAGAATTTTTCCCTTCAAGCATTATGGTCTTACATATTACTTATACTGACTTTCAGTCAGCGCTCCCTGAAGTTGGAAAGGTCTGTCTGTCCTTTGTCCACCTCTGCTAAAGCAGATGAACTGATTGTCATTATCAGCAAATTTGCAGAATGAGACAACATCCAGAGACCCTACCCCACCCCTGCAAACCCCCCACAAACTCTGTATGAAACAAAAGCCCATTACAATGTTAGCCCTCATGTCCTGACAGTCCATTTTCCAGCTTCTTGTCCACCAGTTGAGAGGATGGAAAATAACAGCCTTTCCCACTGGTTAAAATAGAGAAGGACTGCTTAGTACCCCTATGGTCTGTGCTGTGCAGAGTCTCCAAGTGAGTGACCAGGACAGATACAGTTATCATATAAAGCAGGTTTTTTAAGTCTTACAATCGATTTAACTTCTGAAGCAGGAACATCTACTTCTCATTTTAGAGAAAAAAATATGCTTATTTTAGACTAATCATGTTTGATGTAGGTTTCAATTCGATCAAAAGGAGTCAGATGCTAACTTCAGTGGCAACCCTACCTTGTGAGTTTCACCCTCTCCTGAAGTTTCATTAGGATGGAGAGCTGGTTATTGGCTTTCAATCTAGTTCTGCAGACTCAAGTGCAGGAAATCGGTTATTTAAAACCTGCCTCCCACAAACTATGTTTTCTCCTTGCCAGCAGTGCTTTGTGTCTGTAAGGCCATGCCCTGTTGCTACACAAGAAAGAACAGGCCATCTTTCCCATTGCCTCTGCATCACAAGAGGAGACTAAGAGGAGAAGAGCATTCACCACTACTGAGATTCACATCCGCTGGCTAAAATTAGGATCTATGACTACCTAGGTTGCACACTGAGAACACCAAAGAAGTGTTTTTGGTGTTTTGGAAGCTTTTGGAAGAAGTGCAGTACCTCTACACCTGGCTGTAAGCTAAGAATTTCAGAGCCCATATCCTGGGCCTAATTTGTTTTTGTTTTGGAGATGTTTTATATCCTACATACATCAAGACTCTTGAAATCAGGAAATTAAAGAGTCTTTGTTTGGTGTTCATGGATTTCATTTCTGCTAACCTCCTTTTAATTACGCCCATCACCTGTTTGCTGGCAAAGACCAATCTGAAAGCGCAATCTAGATGGGTATAAAGAGCAATCAGCTAACACAGTATTGCGTTACATATTCTACATCTTCTACCAGTGATATTTGCCAGTCAAGAAACCCTTAAATCGTCAACTTTCTTATTTCTAAGAAGTATGACATCTGTTAGAGCACCTATTAATACTACAGCTCTATCAGGTAAGCATGTGGAAGCTGAAAAAGTTCTTAAAACAATTTACGTTGTTTTACATCTTCTCCTGGGCAACAGGTGATTTCTCCTATTGAAAACCAAATTCTCTATGGTGAAATGATGACGTTCTTGATGACACAAGGGGGCTGCATTAAATTACTGTAGACTTTTAGATCTGCTTTCCCAGTCTCTTGTATATTATGTGGACACAGTAACTTTGCTATGACTTCACTAGACTCAATGTTGAACAGGATATTTAAAGTCCTGGCGTCTAGGGATACATTTCTCAGCTTTTGCATTCAAACACCTGGTGCCATTACTCACTTCTGGGAGCCCCACAGAGATGAAAAATCAATGAACCCATCTGCCATTCAGAGAAGAATTTGCACCACACAGAGGAGTTTCTCTATTTCATGGGAAGGAAACAGCTAAAAGCTGAACTGAAACATGTGAAATCTAACTAAATCCTGTCTTTGCAACAGTCGTCTTGCCTAGGTAACCAAAAACCCAAGAACAGCCTAATGGCTTCACTGAGCTTCAGATCAGTCACCTTACCTTTGTTTCTCCATCACCAAAATACGGGTGTCAATTTAAATTATTAATTTATTGCTGTGTTCAGCAACACAAATCATCTTAACACCACTGAGGGATTTTCATGAGAAATATTTGGAAGTGTAACAATACTCTGTCAGTACAGATACTCACAAAGGAATTGGAAGATGCTGATTCTTTTTCCTTCCTCACCACATATGCTCAATGGCCAGAGCAAGTTGTCCCATGTATGTAGGTGTCCTTCCCAGGGGTAATAGCTCTGGAGGCAGCATGCAGCCTGTTCCCACTCCACTGGGGAACTGAAACACGGCCAACATGAAATGAAAATACTTCTCTTGAAAACCAGAAGTATTCCTGAATCGCTGTTTAAACTTATTGTACACATAGATCCAGATGTTGATCTTGATGCTGATCCACAGCAAAACTCATGCTCAACCAGCTACAGACAGCAACGTCTACACCACATCTGAAAACTCACAGATGTGTTTTTTTCAGACACTGAAGCTACTGAGATGCCCAGCAACTATAAAATCATGTAGGACCCCAGCAGATGCCCATAAAACATGCAAACCACAATTTTGCTTTTTATGGCTTCAGATGGTAGCATATAAAACACTGAAGTGCCTACCTCCATCATTTATATCAAACAGCTTCCTACTTTCCCATAACTAGTGAATATATTTTACAGAGGTTTAGTCAAAACCTCCTACTACATCTTCTCTAAATCTTTGTGTCTACTACACCAGAATAGTTCTCTCTTTGCTGTCTGTGACAGATGCTCTTCAGATTTCAGTCATGAAGTTACTTGTTTTGTAAGTATCACAAAACTTTGCTCAAAGTATGTGATAAAGATAAGAACATAAACAGACATTTAATCAATACATCTGATTTTTTTCCAAGTGTTTTTTTTCTTTAAACTGCCCAAGAAACTCAAGTCTTAAGATTGAAATTGTCACAACATTGTCTTAAAAAAGCCGTGTACGATAATGCAAGCCTCACATTTTCAAATACCTCTGCAACTATCTCCTACTGTATAACTCAGTGCAATCAGTATTTTAAATATCTTTTGAATTTTGCATGTGAAAGAGATGATAAGCCCAAATGGCAGCACTTAAGATTTTTTTTCCCAAACAGCACCTATAATCAGCTACATAGATAACGGTATGTTATCTAACTTAAAAGTGCAATCTGCTAATTACAGGAGTAATTGCTATGGTTTACATTTAAAACATGTGCCTTCAACACCTAGCTTCTCCAAAGTTGCAGGGATTACACATACATAAATTGAGGTAAACATTCACCCAGCCCTCCCCCCATTTTGTTATGCTTACGTACTGCAACAGTTTGAGATAATAATAATAGGTGTTTGCTAATTATTTTTGTTAGTCTAGTAATCAATAGAAAAGCTCTATTTCTTGCAAAATAAAATACAGAATCACAGAATCATTACGGTTGGAAAAGACCTTTAAGATCATCAAGTCCAACCATCAACCCAATACCACCATGCCCACCAAACTATGTCCTGAAGTGCCACGTCTACACATTTTTTGAACACTTCCAGTGATGGTGACTCCACCACCTCCCTGGGCAGCCTGTTCCAACGTTTGACCACTCTCTCAGGAAAGGAATTTTTCCTAATATCTAGCCTAAAAAACATTTCTTAATAGATCATACACACTTTTTTAATGGTTTAAATGGTTAACTCTCAGGACTGGAGTGCTGCAATAGATGGCTATGAGCTCTTCAGAAGGGATAGGCATGGAAGGAGAGATGGTGGGGTGGCTCTGTATGTTAGGGAGTGTTTTGATTGTATAGAAACCAATGATTGTGATGACAAAGTCAAGTGCTTATGGGTAAGGATGAGGGGGAAAGCAAACAAGGCAGATATCCTGCTGGGTGTCTGTTACAGACCACCCAACCAGGACAAAGAGGCAGATGAAGCATTGTACAGGCAATTGGGACAAGTCTCACAATCGCTAGCCTTTCTTCTTGTAGGGGACTTCAACTTACGGGACATCTGCTGGAAGTATAACACGGCAGAGAGGAAACAGTCTGGGAGGTTCCTGGAGTGTGTGGAGGATAACTTCCTGACACAGCTGGTGAGTGAGCCCACCAGGGGAGGTGCCTTGCTGGACCTGCTGTTTGCAAACAGAGAAGGACTGGTGAGAGATGTGGTGGTCGGAGGCCGTCTTGGGCTTAGCGACCACGACATGATAGAATTCTCAATTCTGAGTGAAGTAGGAAGGGGGGTCAGCAAATCTGGAGGGCAGACTATGGCCTGTTCAGGTCACTGGTTAAGAGAGTCCCTTGCGAGAGAGTCCTGAATGGCAAAAGATTCCAGGAAGGCTGGACAGTCTTAAAGAATAAGGAAATCTTAAAGGTGCAGGAGCAGATGGTCCCCATGTGCCATAAGACGAGTTGGCGGGGAAGATGACTGGCCTGGCTGAACAGGGAGATTTTGCTGGGACTCAGAAAAAAAGGGGAATGTATCACCTTTGGAAGAAGGGGAAGGCAGCTCAAAAAGAGTACAAGGATGTCGTCAGGTCATGCAGAGACAAAATTAGAAAAGGAAAAGCCCAGGTAGAACTCAGTCTGGCCATGGTCATAAGGTATAACAAAAAATATTTCTTACAAATGCATTAACGACAGAAAGAGAGTCAAGGAGAATCCCCATCCCTTACTGGATGGTGGGGGGGAACACTGTCATCAAGGATGAGGAAAAGGCTGAGGTACCTTTTGACTGAATGCTTTCTTTGCCTCAGTCTTTAATAGCCAGAGTATCCTCAGGGTATTCAGCTCCCTGAGCTGGAAGACAGGGATGAAGAGCAGAATAAACTCTCCATAATCCAGGAGGAAGCAGTTAACGACCTGCTATCCCACCTGAACACTCACAAGTCTATGGGGCCGGATGGGATCCACCCAGAGGAAGGAGGAGGCGAAAAGAAAAAAAAAAAGCCACTCTCCATCATTTATGATCAATCCGAGGACCCAGACGACTGGAGGCTCGACAATGTGACAACATCTACAAGAAGAGCAGGAAGAAGGATCCCAGGAACTACAGGCCTGT
>NW_010534209.1:0-16724 GCF_000687285.1 Phaethon lepturus | reverse complement strand
GCAGAGGAAGGCTTCAACACCTGTTTGCCTTCTGCCAGCGCCTCACTAAAACCGGCCTGATGCTGTTCAGACGCTAAGGGTCAAGGTCCGACGAGACCTTCCACCCCCCGGTGCCCCGCTCCCCGCCAGGGCAGGGTGCTGGGACCGCGTCTGGGTGCCCTCACAGCAGCGGGGCGGGGAGTGGCGAGTGGCCCTTGCCAAGGATGGGGAGGCTGAAAAACCCTGTCCTGCACCTCTGTCGTGGTTTAGCCCCAGCCAGCAATTAAGCACCACACACTCTCTCACTCACTCCAGCTCACACACTGGGCATGACATTACCTGGAAGGGAATGTCCCTTTGGCCAGGCTGGCTCAGCTGTCCTGGCTGTGCCCCCTCCCAGCTTCTCGTGCCCCTCCCCGCTGGCAGAGCGTGGGGAGCTGAACAGTCCTTGGCTGAGTGTAAGCACTACAACTGCTTAGCAGCAACTAAAAACACCAGCATGTTATCAACGTTACCCTCATACCAACTCCAAAGCACAGCACTGTTCCAGCTATCGGGAGGAAAAAACAACTCCATCCCAGCCGAAACCAGGACAACCTCCCAATCCCACCTCGGGACCCGTGCCCCCGCCGTGGAGTACAGCAGCGCTGCCTTCCCAGTGCTGCCTGGGGAAGGGAGCAAAACAGTCAGTGGAAAGACGGAAGGATGATGAGATGGGAAGGGCTGCCAAGTTTTAGAAAACAGGCAGACAAGTCCATCCATAAACCTCCGGGCTTCTTGCAACCGTTTCTGGAGCCTCCTGCCTGGACTCCTCTCGCAACAGCCACTTTCATAGGAAACAGTGAAAGGTACAAAAATGGTGAGTGGCCACCAGGCCGCCCGCGTCTGTACTCCTCCAGCGTGTTGGGGTGTGTGTACCTGCCACACGTTGAGGAACCCCAGGAATTCTTCAAATTCCTGGGAACTGGAACTGTCACTGCATTTTTTCCATATTATCTTTTAAAAATTAAAAATATATTGCTGTGACAGACAGCCAGGCTGTACCCCTTGTTTTTTCTTTCCCCCCAATTTTTTCACCCCCGGACCTGCCCTCAGCCCCCAGTGCGGGCAGAAGGGCCAAATCCCCGCTGAGTCCAAGCCGGCACAGCTGAGCGCTAGGTTCCTCCGCGGTGATGCGCACCACATCATCCTCGTCCCCGTGCACAGCCGCCGCCATAGCGGAGCCACATGCTGCTGGGTGCTGGGAGCAGATCCCTGTCCTCACCGTCTGCGTGGAGACCCAAACGCAGGCAATGCACATACCCACACAACCCTGAGCGACACGTACACGCAAGTTTGCACTCACGCTCCGCACCAGCTGGCACACACACACGCGGGTGCGCAGACCCAAGAAGCAAAAGGGAGCTGTGAAATCCCTCAGCCCATCCTCTCAACTGCACAGCGCCTATCGAGGTGCACAAGCCCAGAGTTTCCCATCTGTTCTCCATTGCAGCTTCGTCTAAACCCTTTTGGGCTTTCTTGAATGTCCATCGGCCCAGCCCAGCTGCAGGACCTTCCCAAGCTGCCCCAGCCCTGCGCAGCGGCGCGGCTGCTCCGGCCCCCGCTCCTAGGACGGGCTCCCTTCTCTCCCGGTGCAAACCTTTTGCACAAAATTTCATGCTGGCAAAGAGCCACCTTCTACCAGCCCCCTTCCAAAACCAAATTAGCACACTGCTGCAGCAGCAGAAATTGGAGAGGAAAGGCTGCAGTTTTATTTTACAACTCAATTAGCAAGTTTATACAGAAAAAAATACCCATATGACCAAGGGAGATTTTATGTCCATTCAGCTTCACCAGCAAATAGGCTTGTTCCTCTTTGAGGGCACTCTCCATTGCTGTGGGTACAGTGACGTGCTCCTGCCCGTCGTGGCCTCAACCAACATGGTGACACTGGCTCCGGTCCTGCTCACTTGCTCCATCTCTCTTTGCTCTTACACTTACAAATCCTCTGAGTACCTCCAGCACGGACTGAAAAACACAGTTCTGAGACTGTCCCGACACCCTGTTTGCTAAGTATTAAATGAACCAGAAGTCTGCCAGAACATAAGATGAAGATGAAGAGCCATCCCAAGTAACATGAAGCCCATGGCTGTATGCCCAGTAGGGATCCTGACTCTCTTACCTTAACAACTCACACCATATCCCAGCACGATCTCTCCCTTCCTTAACCAACAGGCCCTTCTGGGCAAGTTTTTGGAAAGAAGGGGGCAGTCAGCTCACTAAGCCTTGCTTTTTTACTGGGAGCATTTTTGGGATGCTGATTCCTTCAGGATCGGGAAGGAATCATTCCTGCCTGGCTGACACTTGGGCTTGTCCCCTCTGTTGCAGTCTCCCTCCCTCCGCTCCCTCTCTTGGCGCTCAGCACTGCCCTGCTTGCCCTCCTGCATTGTCCATGGTGGTTGGGGACCTCTGCATGTGGAATACTAATTCATTTCCATGCGTGGGGTTGAGTCCTGGGCAGGATGGACTCTCCTGCCAAGGCTGCATCCTCTTTTGCAACTGTAGGCAAGGTCCCAGCCTGGGACTCTTGCCTGCCAGAGAGGGGCTGCCCTACAGATGCTCTTCAGCAAAGGAAAGAAGGGGGTATTTCATTTAACCAGAACCCCACTGGCTGTGGAAGGCTACTTCTCAAAAGAGGAAACTGAGGTGGAAAGGAAATCCTCAAGCAATAACCATGTACCCAGTGCCATAGCCACGTTCCCACAGCCCTGTACCTCCACAGATCTTCACCTTTCCTGTCATCAGCACTTTTTGATGAACAAAAATAAACTGCAGTGACAAACCCCCTCTGTGCTTCAAAACTGGGGGTATTTGTGGCTGTTTCCATTAGCTAAGCCAGCTCAACCAGATTTGCAAGTCTTGAGCAAGTTCAGAGTGGTTAGAATATTGATGCTAGTGGTTATCGGGAAGAATATGTTTTAATGTAGTGACCACACAAGAAGCCTCTTGTGGCTTCACTTAATGAATGTCTTCTAGCGAGATGGCTACAAGTGACGGCAAGGCCAGCTTAGCAAGTAACCAAGCAACAGCATCATTTTCTTTCCAAATCTTCCAGCAACTCCTTCCAAAACTTATTCAAACTGAAGCCAAGCTGAATTCTTCCTGAGTGTCTGCACAGGGATAGCCAGGGACGATAAGACAAATCAAGGTACAAAGTCCATGCATGAAACTCAGATGGGTTCAAAGACCCTGTAGGGCTGCTTTACTTCAGGCCCACAGACCTTGCGTCACTGCAATCCCGATGTCTAAACCTATGCTTGTCTCACATCACTTTCTATTTGAACACTGTACTCTAGCTAGGGGACAGGAGCCTTACGGAAATGCTTTGCTGAGAGTTCAATCCTTCTGGAAACATGAAAGCTTCTTGGAATAGACTTTCCATTCCCCTTGGGAATAACTGTCCTATTCAGCATCTGGTTGACAGGGTCTGGCATAAGCCACCTGAAGATAGCAAGTCCAAACACAATTCAGTCAATTAAAAAAAAAAGCCCACTTGCTTTTTGAAAAGTGCAGAGTCAGCAGGTAATTTGTCAATGCACCAAGCCTCCGATGACTCACCCTGAGTGTCCTTATGGTGGTAGTCTAGGCTAGCATCTGGTTGGAAGGGGTGGAACTCACCTTGCTTCATTCTGGCTTCTTTCTCAGTTTAACTAATCACCTGCGTCCCATTAATAGTTACTGGAGGGAGAGCCATACCTCCAGAAAGTGATTCCTACAGTGTTAACCAAAGAGCTCAGCTGAGACAGCTCTTACAGAGGTTTTGGTCTGTCTGTGCAGAAAAAACTCTTGCTGCCTTCCCACCCCTGGCTGTCCATGTGAGATGTCACCAGGGGAAGTGCTCTCCTACAGCTCCCATCAGGCTCTGCTCTGTGCTTCCTTAGTTTTACACATTTCACCCTTTGACCTCCGCTCGATCCCTTTTTCTCTCATCTGTCTCTCAGATTATTGCTCTGAGATATAGATACAGATATAGATATAGATGTAGATACAGATATACAGATATAGATATATAGATATAGATATATAGATACATAGATATAGATATACCTCAGAAAACAGATATATTTCTCCCCAACTTCTCATCCTCCAGCTCCCAGCACCTTTGTGACGGCTTGTGACACCTGGGGGTATCAGCCAGTCCTGAAGGGGAGACCTGGCTGGGAGAGCGTCTACCAGCAGGCACCCAAGGGAGCATAAGAAAGGGAACATTGCACACAGTGCTTCACCCCAACATTTCCAGTTCCTAACTATTCCCAGGAGATCCCTTCTCTGCCCTCCCCAGCCAATGCTGCTCATGGTTGTTGTGTCATTCTTACTTCTCTGCCACTTGAGACAGAGAATTTCTCTACCAAAACCAAGTCTCTTCTCTCTTCTGCTTCTTCCCTCTTCTGCTCTCTATCCCAATGTAAAGTCCAACCAATAACCTCAGTTCTGGCTCACTCCTAACTTTCTAGATGCAGGTGTTCACTGCTGTGAACATGGGAGGAAGGTGGTGGTTATTTTTTCTCCTTTAGGTTATCTTCCCGTCCTTTGGTATTATCCATTCCTTGTCAGACAGCTACTTTTGCTCTCATTCACTTCAATGTTCTTAACCCCGTGCTTTTATGTTCTGCTGTAGACCAGCTGAATGGAGATAAACTCTGAAATTCTTAACATCATCCCAATAGTTCTCCACAGTGACAGGGGTCTGGCAAAGAAAGTCCTGTCCTCGAGAACTGATTTCCCTCCCTTTTGGGAACATGACCTTGAACATGAATCAACAGGTGGATCCATCCTACCTCAGTGCAGCTAACAACGCGAGGTACCTAGTTGGAGGTATCAACTTTGGTTTCCTTGACAGTTATTCTGGGGACACCAACACGCCGTAGGGGTCAGCTGAGGCATGCAGAGGGCCAGAGTAGACCTGCCACCCTCTCTGCTTCAGCCCCGTCTTCCTCCCTTCACTCCTCTGTGCCTGCTGCTGGGCTGGGCTTCGAGGAGGAGGAGGTGTGGAGGAAGGTGGGTGTCTGGGTAAGGAAAAGGATGTGGTCCAAAGTCCTGTTTGATTGCAACTTTGCATAGCCTGGATCACTTCTCTCAAAGACTATGTCTCTCTGACCTTCTTGCCAGGGCAGCATGTCCTTCTACAACGGAGGGGAGGTGGGTGATATGGGCTGGGCACCCGGCACTTAGGAGACATGCATCTCATCTAAAAAGCCCCACAGACCCCAGCATAGACCAAGGGGCAAACTGAGCAGCTCATAAACTACTTTTTACCACCACCATACCTTTTGGCCTCCTGTCCAGTTCCGCATTTTAACCCCACAATTCCTGCTTTCCTTTTCCCATCTTGCCTTTTCCAACTATTTTTGTAGACATTTCATGCCCTGGGCCTCTTTCTGCTTCAGCTGTTGAGTAGCATGAGAAGCTCAGAGGATAAGAAACCTCAGGTCTTACAGGGTCGTCCAGATCCACCTCAGCAGAGGGTCTGGATGGCAGCAGTGGGACTGAGCATCCGCAGAAAGCGGAGTACCGGGGAGCGCCCGGGCTTGCAGGGAGGGATCACTCCCAGGGCAGGAGCACCATCTCCCGGTGCAGGGATTTATAGCAGCAAGTCTCCGTGCAAGGTGTTACCCCACGCACAGATGAAATGTGGAGAGCACTAGGTCTGGAAGACACTCACTCTGCTTTCTCTCCCCTTAGGCTGTGGAACGTATGCAAAGCAGCCCAGTGCAAGTGTGTACCGTATATAAGAGAGGGAGATGGAAAATTGGCTGCGGACGGGAATACATTATGTGGGAACATCCCTTTTTCGTTGTGCCATGCTGTCAGAGGGACTGCTGAGTGTGTAAGAGCTGCAGGATCAGCTGTTACAGAGCTTGTACTATAGGTGTATCAGGTGAAGCTGCACCTGACTTTGCATTGCTCCAACTCTGTCTCAAAGAGCCCTCAAGTTAATAAAATGAGCAAATCGCATCTCGCTGAAGGGTCTTTTGCATAGTTTTACTATATATATCAAAACAAGCTTTTTGCCCACATATCTTTGCCTAGATTGATCATTAAAAGGAGATATATGCAATGCATTAAATCCTGCAGTCTCTGCACATTTATTTAGTGCTCCCTCCAAAGTTAAAGGCAGGTCTCTGGGCAGTGATAGCTGCGTGGACAAAGCCACAGATATAGGTTACTGGGTGGGATGTCAAATGCCCTGTTAGCAACAACCTTGCTTTCCTAACACGTTCCAGTGGCCCGTGTTCACAACTGCCTGTCTTACAGCTCTTCGCAGAGACTGCAAGTTGGTGTGGGCTGTGCTGACGTTAGTACTTAAGTAACCTATGTTTCTGCCTTCACTGTTTGATGCAGGCAACATGCTCACTTTGCCTTGCTTGCCAGCCTGTTCCTACCCACCCAAACACTCATGTGCAAGTTCGGGCACCTGACGCCATCTCAGATGCTTAAATGTGAGCAACTGGTGCCTCCTGAGACATCCAGACCTCCCATTGCTGCCTCAGAAAAGTGTGGGTCTGTCCTACGTCTTCTGCTTCATCTACCAGCACCATGCGGGTGTCCTGGCTGCCCTGCAGCCTGCAGAGAGACCCCAGGTGCCTGTTCTAGCACCTGAGCAAAGCACACTCCCTTATGAGATCATCAGAATTTAGCAGGAAAAAATATATAAGGTGGGACTTTCTGATATCAAAGAAATCCTTGAAGAGCACACCACTGTGTGTGGGTCACTTCAGCAGTGTACAGGGAGCTCTGCCTGTTTCTGTGGTTCACACATTGATCCCACCAGGTTAGTAAGTCAAAGTATGCCACTTTGGGCTCCTCTCTTTGTGTTCAGAAGAAAAGTGCAGCTGGAAATGATTTGATATGACTGACTCCTGTATGAAATAAAATGATTGGCAGGCAGTTGCCAGTTTGCTAACAAGCACTTTGCACTTGGAACAAGGAGGTGTTAAATTCTGTCTCTATCCTTTCTGCAGGGCCTCACCTTGCAGGGCAGATTGAGTCTGGGCTGACAGTTTTAGTAAGAGCCAAAGGCCCAAGGACAGTTAAAGGTCTTCCTGGGCCTTGATGATCTAGTGATGTGGAAACTGCAAGTGAACCCAGCTCTGAATCTTCTCAGTGTTTTTTTTCCTCTGTACAATGACGGCTTGTGGATCCAGTATTTAGAAGACAGGTTGTGAATGTAAAGACTCATCCCATGAGCTCTCCAGGTGGACATAATTGTGCAAGGAGAGATAGCCACTTAGACTACATCTATGCATGTAAATTAAATTTTTGTAGGACCACTCTTTGGCACCAAGGTCAAGTGCTGTGGATCAGCCCACATCAACATGGCTAAACTCCCTTAGCCTCCAAGGCGGATGGCCATGTACAAGCTGTTTGTCCCTGGCCTGTGTTAACAACTGAACTGCCCCCAGAAACCATTCAGTAGAGCCCTAGGCTGAAAACATGCCAGGGATCCTTTTAACGATGTGACAGTGCTGACGGTGCTCCCTGGTGTTACTTGATTTACTGGCATAAATGGAGCGCTGGAGACCCTGGAGGCCAGGGCAGGGTAGCTGATGGGCTTGTGATTTGGAAACCTAGATCATTGTCTAGTCTTGCCTTCATTCCTTCAAAAGCTTATTCCAGCAAGGTTGGGGTGAACCTTAGCTATCCAACAAACAGTGGTTTTTTTTTTGAAGAAAGAAAGATCCAGACCTTTGGTGTTTCCTGGGGAGCTGAGATGTTGGCAGCAAGAGCAATGAAGAGCGCCATTCTGAAGTAACACCTAAGCCAGCACTGGCCAGGACCCTGGGACAACCACACTCCCTGACATCATAGTTTTTCCCTCTGTCTAGTAATAGGTCACTGTCTGCTCTTGAAGGCAGCTTGGGCAAAGGATTAAGGAAATACTGTAGGTGTATTTCCAACCTTACACAGGGTTGGTATGGACGTTCCTGATGGAGTCTTGGGGAGGAAGAGCACCTTCCATGCAACCAGTTTTTCCACGATTCCTGGGTTTCCCTTTCTACCTCCCAACTCAGCGCAGCCCAGACGAATTCACACGACTGTGTAATGCTTGGGTAGCATTTATTATTCTGATTCTGTATTTGTAGCTTTGAACATCTGAGTGACTGATTTCAGCAGAGGCTCCAGTCATATGAAGAGGGAACGGATGCAGCTGGTTGTAGGACCAGCTAGAACAATGTGGTGTCTCAAGGAGACTTCATTTCCATTCTCCTCAGACTGATTGCTTCTCTCACCAGGCAGTGGTTGCTTCTTCTTGCATTACGGAAAGCTGAAAACTTGACCCATGAGAAAAACATGCAAAGTGTGTACTATGCCATTGTACCATAAATGGCTACATCTAGCTCTAGAGCTGTATTTTCCCCTGTCTTTCTGAAGGACAATCATCCATTTCTAGAAAATCTCCGAGACCCATATAGTATCATTTTAGTAGTTACTGTTTTGGAGATGTGTGATAAGGAAGCATTTAGGGTGGATTCATTTAACTTGATCTACCATGTAAATGTGAGATTTGCTAGACACACATTAGCTGTACCACTCTTTTAGCTCAGAGACCAAACTGACTTGATTTTCAACTATTGTACTAAGTAAATAGATATTTAATGCATGAGGGCACCAACATGGTGACACCTGCTTCTAAGGTCATGAAGTTCAACTACTAAGGCCTCATTCCGTTGCCTACACATAGACACCGTAAACAGAAATGTACTAGAGATCCAAGACATCTGCCTGGAGATGCAAACATTAGCACAAGACCAACATGAGACCTGCAGCCCTCTAGGGCAGCAGCCAGAGGCCATGTGGGATACACCAAGGTCTCTTCAATGGCACTAAATTATAGCTGAACGGCTGAATTGAGACCTGAACACCTAAGCTGGTTGCTACCATTTCCCCTATAGCCACTGGAGAAAAGTAGGCACTTTTAGGGCACAATGTCATCATACCTTGAAGTGAGCACCTGAAACAGATCCCAGTACTCCCAGAAATGTGGCCAGAAACACCCTTTTCTCCATTGACTACACAGCCAGTTTACCAGATCAGCACAGAGGAAGATGCTGAGCAGGTCAAAATCCAATTTTAAGCAATAGTCTCACCGTGTGTAAAGGGATAGGCAAACTGTTACTGCTTTGTAACACCTTCACGATTGCAACCACTAATATCTTCATTAAAAACTACAGATTTCAGAAGCCCACATCCATGATGTGGTGAAACCCAGAGTCTGACTGGCAGCCACTTTCTGCGTAAGAGTAGGAGCATCTGACTTAAAATGGTTGTTGTAAAACACCTGTGAGCAAAACAGCTCCTGGATTAAATAGCATTGACCTGGAAAGATATTTACCTTCCTACTATGGCTGTGTATGAACAACTCGTTGACAAGATGGGTTGTATTGCTCGCGCAGTGAGACAGAGGCATACTTAGAGATCTCCTTGGACAGCTGAGTAACTCTATCCTGGCTTGCTGTCACCAAGAAACGGTTGGGTCATTGTAATCTCTCTCTCATAGCATCTGCCAAATTAGTTATCTTGAACTGAAAACAGAGCAGTAGAACTAATGCAACTCAGTTTACAAAAAAATCTGTATTGTTCCTCCCCGATACTTCCGTCCCACGTTGGAGGTACACAAGAAGCGACTAGCCTACTGGCAAGCCAAATCAAACACGTATCTGCTGAGTTTATGCTTCAGTCTTTCCCTTAGCGAGACGCAGATGCTGGCCTCTCATCTATTGAGCTGCCAGGTTTTTACAATAGTTGGAGGAGCTGAAAGTTGTCCAGCCATCTCCTCTTCTGTTGCAATTGGTTAAAATTGGCCATTGGCTTATTACTATGTTATTAGGTGGGGGGCAGACAGTTAGACTGGCAGGGACATGGAGTGACAGACAGACAGAGCAATTGCATACACGTTCTTTTTTTAAGAAGAGATGCTGAAGAATAACATATTGACACCCTCTCGCCTCCCCAACCTCTTCTCTTTTTCTTCCTAATTCAGAAAGTCGAAATTTTTCCATTTGGGAGAATTTCAGTCAGGTCCAGAATCACTCATAAAATGGAGGAATTGTTCCAACAATATCCCTGAAAAGTCTCTTAATTTTAAAAAGAAATCCAGGAACAAAATCTGGCCAGCTCTAACCCGACTGGCTCGAGCTATGCTTCGATGGGTAGTTCAGCAGAGGACCCCAGGTCTCCATGAACCTTAGCCTTTTCTTACTCTTAAAAAAATAGGAGTCATCTCCACACTTCACACAGGTAATGATCAACCAGGAGTCAGCACCGGAGCCAAGCAGACCTTGGTCTCTTGATTATCTCCAGCCAAATAAATCAGCATGGATATAAACACCTCAGAGCTTATTTGGTGGGAGTGAGGGAAACCAAGGTAAAGTCCTTGGGCAACAGCTTAGGTCAAGTGTGTGGTGAAGATGTATTTGAAACACTTGGCAACATATTTGGGAGTCTACCTGGAAACTTGTGCAATTACTGACTGTTCCTTCACCTTCTCCTCGATCTGCGGAAACACTCTTTTCATTGCACTTATGTAAAGAGTCAACTGCCCAAAAACTGTTCTTTCTTTGGGGGTCGGGGGGGGGGAAGTCTACTGCATCTATCTACTGTAGATGTGATTTTTGAATAATATAGACAATTTTCTGTATTTTAAGCTTTGGTTTTATTAAACCGGGGCAAACCAGGAAATCTCATCTTGTCTTCCTCAGTGGCTATCATAAAATTTAACCATGATTTACTTAGGACCCCCAAACCTAAGAGAGGTGGAATTTTAATTCCAGGGCTGAAGCAGGTCAAGAGCCAGGTTTATCTTTCAGCAGGGATTACCTGTGGTTTCTACTAGATTATTGCTGACATGTGGCTCATCATATTACAGGTTAACTGTTTAAAGGGGGTGGGGGAAAAGCATGAGGCATAATGAAGAACAGTTTTATAAGTCTCCTCCCTTCTTCCCAGGATAAGTCTATCCAGAGTTTAGGAGGTATGTAAATTAAAAGACTGCCTTGACAGGCTATCGACAACCTTAACACATCGTGTAACAAGAGCAAACCTTAAATCTACCATTTTGGCTACCTTCGAAATTCACAGAGAAGCCCAGTCCTAATATAAAATCTCCTAGTGGTTCACATCTGGGTTTTGTAATTGTCATCTGAAAACAAATAGTGGTAGGAGTGATAAGTGATTGGTCATCTCACTGGAATCCTATTACTCTAGTGCGGCCTTTTTCAGTAACTAAATAATATTGTATTTCTTCCAATATGAATCAAGGCTGGAAAAAAGTTTCATGTTCATCTTTTAAACTGTGTTTTCATAGCCAATTCATTTTGTTTTTAAATGTGTTCCTCTGCCCTTGCTTTTTTCCCCCCATTTTATTTACTATACCCTAAGCAGGTTCTGATTTCTCCTCATCCTGCTGCCGGGGATTCAAAAACCAGTGGACAACTCCCCCTGGGTTTATAATCTCACTGTTGTTCGCCTGATGTCTTTGGGGAGATGAAAAGCAAATCCACGAGCTGCCAAGCATCACACCCAGGCAGGGATGCAGCGGTGCGAGCGCCGGTCCCTGCTTGGCAGCCAGGAGACAGACGTGACCCTGGGACGAGTTCGTGGGGTCACACCCTGGCCCTGATGGAGACCCCCCCATCCCCTCGTGTCCTCATGGGGAACAGAGAGGGATTAAGCTGTAGGGCTGCAGTCTGTTCGCATTGAACTGAATGAACAGATCCCAGCCACAAATCACCCAATATTTTAACAGGCTTTGGGGGGTTTTCTGCCTCGCTTTAACCCTTTGCGGGAACTCAAGGCCTGCAGAAGACAGCCGGTGGGCAGTCCTCCAGCACATGTGGTGAAAGGACACCTGGTACAAACCTGCTTTTTTCCATGTCCCAGCCAGGGCTGAAGGGACATGGAGGACCCTTCCCTTCACCTCTCTGGTCTGGGGTCTCTGCTACAGCTGCCCTCCAATGCACTCCTCACCACGGGTGTTTCCCATTGTCTGCTCACCAAACGGATCCCCAGTTTGGCACCAAGCCATTTCCCAAGGAAGCCAGGACCTGGCTGTCAGTTGTCTCAGAGGCATTGGACCATAAGCTCTGCAGAGGACCTGGCTATCTCACAGGTGTCAGATCATAAGCTCTGCAGCCACCTGCTAGCCCCCAAGATATCTGAGCTTGCCCAAGCCCTTGCAAACTTCTTTCACACAGTTTTTAGGTTACCACAGGGAGGTCCAGGGGCAGAGCTTCTGGCAAAGGAGACAAAATGTGTTTGTGCCCCTTTCCAAGCACCGGGGAGGGGGTGGTTGCTGCATCTCCATCATTTCTCCCTGTATTTCCTTGCCGTCCTGCCCCAGGCTGGGGGATGGAGAATGATCTACTCTCTGGCAGAAAAGCCCTGTGCTAAAGCAGGGAGAGGTCATGGAGAACAGGAGCTGTACACTGATGATTTCTAACCTTTAGCATTTCTTTCTTCTTCCCCTTTTTCATCCTACTCACGCTCGGTCCCCTACAACCCCCTTCATGCTGAGGCAGGTGGCTGAGAAAATTCCTCTGGGCTATCTGTCAGTGCAAGGCTCTTAGTTTAGCTACTGAGAGTAAAATTGTGTATAAAAAGTAAATACAAACATCAGTCCTAACTGCAAATGCAGTCATATCACTGACTGGCTTCAGCTCTGTAGAAAATCCCAGTGTAACTGGTCCCAGAGTCAGGTTTTGAGCAAGAGCTGAGGGTTAAACCAGAGTCAGTGGGATTGCTTGTGCAAGTAAAGGGTGTCAGACAGGAGCTGGGCAGTTGACTCCCAAAGGGTGAGACACTGCTGGGCATCGCAGTCAGCACCAGCAACCAGTTCCTGGTCTATAGGTTGTATGTGAGTGCTCTCTAGTGGACAAAAAAGTGAGTCCAGAGGCAAACACAGCTGATGCTCACTCTCCCTGAGCTGCAGTCACCCTCACCTGGGTGTCTCAGGCATTGGGTCTGCAATATCTACACACCATGGGCCTGTGCTGAGTGTCCCAGAGCAGCGTTTTGGAGGGTGGTTCAAAGCAAGGTCTTCTTGATCTGTGACCCTGCAGGGCAGAGGTTTGATGCGGGAGCGGTGCAGGGTTGTGGGGCATGCATGTCTCATCTGCTAAGAGCTCATACATGGAGAACAAGGTAACATCCCAACCCCTTCGCCATTACATGGCCTTTCAGTGCTTCTCCTTGTGTTGAAGGAAACACCTGCAGGACCTGCTCTGGTGCGTGCAGTCAGCAGGTAGAAGAGCAGACAGCTACTGTGGAAGGAGAGTAGAAAAATTTTTTGGTCATGAAAGGGACTTCATGAAGAGGTGAGGAAAAATTATGGTATCAACCCATTTACCAGCCATTGCTGAGCCTCTGGGAGCCCTCTGCTCCGAGAGCCCTGCCAGTGCTGGACATAGTTGCTCTGAGGGATGATAGTTCTTGTTGCATAGCACAAAGTGATAACCCACCAGATACAGTAGAAACTTAGACTACTTCAGTGTGACAAGAAGGTTTTTATGGGAGTCAGCTCAGGATGCAGGCCATAAAGCGTTTATGCAGTGGGTGCTCCCAGTTCAGCAGAACCATATTATGAAACCCAAACATTCAAAAGGTGTCCCAAAATCATGAGATTTATAAGGACACTATATTGCAAGTGGCATTTACCTACATAAGGTATCTGAGTTTTGAGTTCTGAGAATAACTCATCACATTTTCCTTTTATTTCTTTGAAATGACAGGTAGAAGACTTTTTATGATGGTGATGGTAAAAAATGAAACACCCACTTGATGCATGAAACAGCTACACCAGCTATAGAGGTTATATGCATGTCTCCTTAAATTCTTTGTTTAAAACTTGGCTACTATTTTAGTTTTCAGCATGATACTGTCTGTCAGCAAGAGCACCTCTTATATGGACACTTCCCAATGCTCAGACATCCTCAACACAAATGAAGCTCCTTCAACCTCCTACTGAGCTTGATTACTTGTCTTGCATTCACTCTTTTCCTTCACTTTATAGAGGCCTTTGACTGAAATCAGACTGGTCTCCTTTTCTTTGAGCATCTTCTTCCACTTGGAGCAGTCATCTTTGACCTTGCCTCATGTAGTCAGAAACCACTGAGGCTCTAACACAGTACCACACATACCTGCAGTAAAAAATAGGGGATTGTTTATGTGTAGTTATTCTATGCAAATTCCTTAATAGTTTTGTTACAGAGATGCTGCAGCCATGCATAATCTAGGCTATGAATACTGACTGCATGAATATGTTGATTCAGTTTGATGCGAGTCCAGAAAGGAAGGGGAAAAAAAAGAAACGGTTCAAAATAAATCAGCAACCTATCGAACCAGTCAGCACTGGAGAGTTAAAAGGCAGGAAAAAAAGGCAGCAGTCCTAAAGAAAAGAGACATGAAACTTCAGAGCATTTCTTCCTTTTTGCTTTGCTCATACACAACTGAACTGAGGCAAGGGAGACCCATGAAGGTGAGAGGAGCAGCTGAGGGTAACTCAAATATTGGCAGGAAATCATAACTTTATTGGGGATGACTGTTACTGGTATTGGTTCTCAGGTTCGCTGCACGTTCTCCCATAGGCCTTTCCTGGCAGGTTTCCAGTTGACCATCAGCTACACTAATGAGTCCCAGTGCCACTGTGCCTGGTGGCCTGGCTGCAGGGCCTGGCCAACACTCATCAATGTGCTCTTTTCTGCCAGAAAAAAAGAAAGAAAGAAAAAAAAGGGTCCAATGAAAGAAATTGTATATGTAGCATCCAAAGCAACATGGGGATCAAACTCCAAATATTCTGTGAGGTTGCATCTGAAAAAGCAAAGATTGTTGCTCAGCTCCAGCCGACAGCTCTGTCGGCATATAACAGCTTTCTTCTATCAGGTTTGATTTTTGTGCACCTTTTATGCTGAGTTTCACTCTTCACAGTCACCATCTGATGAAAGACCCTACCCTAACCTCATGGGTAAGTCAGCTGATTCTTTCTGCAACTTCAGATGTAAGCAATGCTGAGGCATTTGTTTTATTTTCCAACAATATGATGATTTTGATTATATGGGCTGTGGAGTTATAAAAATGCAACATACGATGAAACTTGTTAAGAAATCGGATAAATAGGCAGCACTTGGACTTCTTCATGAGCATACCGACACAGTGCCCACAACCTCTCCAGGTCAAAGACAGAGCCCAGCAGCATCCTGGGGCCGAGCAGACACTTCTGCCTGGGGAGAAAAGCCCCATTTTTTGAAGCATCTTCACAGGTACTTGAAGATGTTTGGATGGACACCGCTCAGCCGGTGCGACAAGCACTGCCTCAGTGGGCACTCACGGCTCAGGTCCTGCTCTGGTTTTGCTCTCAGGCGGCAAACTGCCAGCTGCTTACTCCTTGTTACTATCTGAATAAATTGGATTATCCAGGAAGCCAACCGGGGATAAAAATGCCATTAAATACATAATTCATTTAGACATGCAACAATTTGGGATATACCTATGCTTTCAGGAACTCCAGCCCAGAGTTTTTTAACCATCTGACTGTGTATTGTCCTGGATACTACTTGGAGAATGACAGATACTGCAAAAAGTGTTGGGGTTTTATACACTACACACTTATAAACTCACAGAAAATTCCTTTTTAACTGAAGAAGGTGGAAACGGTTGTGTAACTTTGTTTGCAGGCAAGCATTAGAAGCACATGGACCATGATTTTAAAATTAGACTGGACAAAGTTCGAGAAATTCAAAAGACGCGTAGCGGTGGCACTTAGGGATATGGTTTAGTGGTGGACTCGGCAATGTTAGGTTGACAGTTGGACTCGATGATCTTAAGGGTCTTTTCCAACCTAAATGATTCTGTGATTCAATGATTCTATGAGCCCCTCAGAGGCCACATGAGAATGATTTGCTTCAAAAGCATTTTCCTGTGGCTTGCACACTTCTGGCAACCGTGACTCCTGTGCCAGGAAGGCTGAAGCCATGTGGTGGTATTTACACTCTGCTTAACAAAAGGTTTCCAGTGGCAATAGCCAGCGAGAAAAAAAACACCAGGATTTAGGAAGGAACTCCACTTATGAAGTCTCCTTTTTTGGTTTATTTTGACTCCTCAGTTTCATGCTCCAGGATTCTCGTTTCACCAGCAAAATATTGCTCTGTATCTGCCATCTCTGGATCTCGATTTCTACAGACTTCCATCATATCCCCAACTCCTCCAGCTGTTTCTTTCCACGATGAAAAGCCCTAATCCACTCACCAGGTCCTCTCTTAGGGGCTGCTCCTCCCTGGGGGCACCCCTGGGCCCCGCCGCATACCCACTCGGGGTGCAGAGCCTGTTCGGGGGGCAGCTGCACTGATGCAGCGTCCGTCTCCGGTTTCTGCTGCTGTTCTAGTGCGCCCCGAACATCTCCTCAGGCTTCTGCTGTGTTATCGGGGTGTGGGCAGAAAGCTGTGCCCGGTGTGAAGGGTTTTTATCCTCGCCGCTTCCCTGCAGAAGCCCCGGACACCCCTGCCGGGAAGCACCGAGGAAGCAAAAAGCACCCAAGGTGCACCCAGAAGCTTGAAAACGGAGCGGGGGTCCCCAGGCCAGCTGTGGGTGCCGGTGAGAGGCAGCAGCTGCCTGCTGCTTTCTGTCCAAAACAAAGGTTGGGGCAAAGAGCACCGCTCGGCACCCACCCCGGTGGGCCGGGGCCGCAGCGGAGGGGGCACACAGGCACCGGGCGT
>NW_010534208.1:0-457 GCF_000687285.1 Phaethon lepturus | reverse complement strand
GTTGTGAAGTCCATCCTTCTCCCGCAGAGGATCCCACACCAGAGCAGGTGGATGCCCACAGGAGGCTGTGACCCCGTGGAGAGCCTGCACTAGAGCAGGCTCCTGGCAGGAACTATAGCCCGTGGAGAGGAGCTCAAGCCATAGCAGGTTTTCTGGCAGGACTTGTGGACCTATGGAGAGAGAGGAGCCCATGCTGGAGCGGATTTGCTGGCAGGACTTGTGAGCCCATGGGGGACCCACACTGGAGCAGTCTGTTCCTGAAGGACTGCACCTCGCGGAAGGGACGCACGCTGGAGCAGTTTGTGAAAAACTGTTGCCCGTGGGAAGGACTCACATTGGAGATGTTTGTGGAGAACTGTCTCCTGTGGCATGGACCCCATGCTAGACCAGGGGAGGAGTGTGAGGAGTCCTCCTCTGAGGAGGAATGAGCAGCAAAGACAACATGTGATGAACTGAC
>NW_010534207.1:4750-73719 GCF_000687285.1 Phaethon lepturus | reverse complement strand
GCACCTCCCCTGGTGGGCTCACTCACCAGCCATGTCAGGAAGTTATCACTGATTGTCACCAGCTGTGTCAGGAAGTTATCACTGATCACTGGTTGTCCTCTTGTTTCAGGCTGGAGAGAAGGAAATTGCCTTAATTTATAAACTATCAGATTGTTCTCTCTCCTTCATGTTCACCTTTAAATGTAAGGATGTATTTAGCGAAGCTTATTGGATGTGTGTCTTAGGCCTGATAATATTTGATATTTTCACTAAAAAATCCTGAATGATAGAAAAAAAAGTATGTTTATTAAATCTTCAGACAAAATCTGATTGGAAAGGCCTGAAAGCACTTTTGAGGATAGGACCAGAATTCAAAGTAATTTTGATTATTTGATGAAATGACCTTGAGAAAAAAATGACATCCCTGTAAGAAGAAGACCAAAGTTGTGCTGTTGGAAGGAATAATCTAGATAAGGCAGGAAGGGGTAAATAAGTTGTTATTGACGAGAGCTGGTAGAAATTGTGTTACCACCTGAACTTGAATCAGCAGTCATGCTGTAGGAAAACAAAATCAGACAAACAGGAGTGTGATCTCTAAGACGAGGGAAGGTTAGCACTGGCAAGGTCTTGTCTGGAGTCCTCTGTCCAGGACTGGACAAAGCACTTCAAGAGAGGATGGAACAACTGAAGGCCATTGGGAGGAGAGCAATAAGAATGAATAAGTGGTTAGAAAACATGGCTTAGGAGGAAAAATTGAAAGAACTACTGCTATTTAGCACTAGATAAGGGAAGAGAGAGGAAAATCTTGTTGGTAGTCTTCAAATAATTTGAAGTCTCCCTGCCCCAGACATGTTCCACATGCATGCTGTTACGACCAAATCTAATGGTTTTAAATTTTGACAAGGGAACTTCATTTAAGATGTCAAGAAGAGCTTCCTAACAATAAAAGTAGTGAAATACTGAAATAGATTGTGTGGATGATCATGAAAGCACCAGTTTTGAAGGTCTTTCAGAATAAATTAGACAGACAAACTGTCAGGAGTACCATAGGTAGAGCTGATACTCTCTTGGGCAAGGAGACACACTGAGTGATCTTTTGAGGTTTTGTTTTTTTTTAGTGGTGTCAGTTATGTCTAGAACTATTCTGGCCTGGTTATGTAGGCTTTTGTGCTGCTGAATTCAAGGCTTCATGTACATCTTGCTGTCCAGTCATGTTCCATGTACCAGTGTGAAATAGGCAAAAGAGCTATGCAAAACAGGATATTCAGACTTCCAGTCTGGCAGGAGGGAACCTTAATCAGTAAACAAGTTTAAATAGCACTCTTAAAAATATTTTTTTTTTATATTTTACATAATTATTTAACAATAGAACACATAAAGGCAGAATACATTTGCCTCATGTAAACCCACTGCAGTAAGGAATATAACATGATTACCAATCTGTTTAAATGTTACATCTGTGAAGTACTCCATTGCGTATTAACTATTATTGTTTTGCCTACAGTAAAACTCTTGTGCTTACATTATTTCTTTTTTAAATTAAAAAGCCAACCCATATGCTGAACTCTAACACAATGGACATATATGGACAGAAGACCATGTATGAGGACTGTTCATTCACCTTAATGCTGACAAGCCTGAAGTTCCATAAAAACTAAAACTTACCTTACCAAAGAAATGTATCTAATTTATTATCTCTTGGAAAGAGAATTACTACTTTTCCCCTATCTCCATGGTAAGGGAATGTTGTGGTTTAGCCCCAGCCAGCAACTAAGCACCAGGCAGCCGCTCGCTCACTTCCCTCTCCTCTAGTGGGATGGAGGAGACAATTGGGAAAAAACTTGTGGGTTGAGATAAAAGCAGTTCAATAGGACAGCAAGAGAGAAGGAAACAACAATGATAACAACTACAATAATACCGACAAAGGAATGTACAAGAACAACTGGTGCCCAATACAGCAATTGCTCACCACCCGGCGATAGATAGCCCAACCCTGAGCAGCGATTCCCACCCCCCGGCCAACTCCAGTTTATGTCCTGGGCATGACGTTGTGGGGTCTGGAATATCCCTTTGGCCAGTCTGGGTCAGCTGTCCTGGCTGTGTCCCCTCCCAGCTCCTCATGCCCCCCCAGCCTGTCCACTGGCAGCCCAGCACAAGAAGCTGGATGGTCCTTGACTACTTAGCAACAACCCAAAACATCAGCACGTTATCAACAGTTTCTCATCCCAAATCCAAAACACAGCCTCACGCTAGCTTCTATGAAGAAAACCAACTCTATCCTGACTGAAACCAGGACAGGAAAATAATGGTGCTGGAATTCTCTCAATTTCTTAAAAACAAAAAGCCACATCAGGAAGAGATACACATTAGAGTTCAAATTTGTACTGGCTTACAAGATTAAGAGGATCTTATTTTGCACAAATTAAGCGCTCTGCCCAGAAGCATGGACAGAGTTTAATCCACAAGATAGGCCATCCATGGACATGCACAAACCTTTGAGTACACAGGATACTGTTTGACATTTGAGGTAGTAGCTTTGTATTGCTTTTTTGTGAAACGGAATGGCATATCAGAAGGAGAACTGATAAAATCTAGAGAAGTTCAGGTCCTCTTTCTAGGAAAAAAAAAATGTTGAAGACTATGTAAGCAGACAGACAAGCAAGAATTTTTGTCTACATCTTAGGTGCTAAAAGCTGGGAATTGAAGACCAGACACTACTTTAAAATACCATGAAGGTATGAAGGCATTTTACCATGTAGAGGAATCATGAAGACACAAGTTTGAGTAGGTCAGTGCCTCTATTTTTGTTCCTTGAAATAATTTATTACTTTACGCAAGATGGTATGGCTATCTTGAGTAAACAAACTTTCCCACATTATTATCTCTATTTTCACGTAGCAGAATACCTGAAAGAAAAAGCGTTGCTGGTTTATGGGCAATTACTATGGCTATATTCAGATTAGGAGAATACTTCTAAAAAAGATATTTAGGTCTTACTAGAGGGCGACTTTTCTGAACCGATCTTTCAGTCTTGCTCTTGCATAATCACTGTTCAAGGGTACGTTTTCTGCCAAAGATGCAAGTAAACTGAAGAGAGTGAGGGTTGCAAAGGGAACTGTATTGCAACTGGTGTATCAGAAGGAATTCTGACTGAGTCATCCAGGGTTTCTTTTATTGCTTTCCAGCATAGATGTATCAAAACCAATAGCTTCATCACCCTTGGAAAGGATCCTCATCAGTTTACACCACTGGCATATCATGCTGCCAACCTATTCATCAGGGACTATCACACTGGTTTTGGACACTTAGCCAAAGAGCTAATGTCAAACACTACGTTCTCAAAACCCCTCTGTTTGCTGTCCGCCAATGACTGACGTCCAGGGGTCTCAAAGTTTGTGTAGATGGTGCAATGTAGTGTCATATGGAGATGTTGATGATGGGTCTAAATGAATTCACTCAGGTGCCAGCAGCTCTGGCTAGCCATAATTTTGACCCAGTCAGAACTATGTACTAACTTGGGTTGCTCCCAATACCCAAGATGGATTGTTTAGAGTCGGCTCAGGTAAGTGTACACAATACTGCGTTATGTCTACCAGAAGCAAGGAGTCATGCCTGTTACACTTTTCTAAGAGGGAGAGAGCACAGCATGTGTTCTCTGAAATGTGTATAATCTAGAACAACTCACAGGAAAATAATAATATAATTCACTATCCACACTATTATTTTCCAAGCAGGCCTACAAAATCATGATTAATAATAGACTGATTCTGATTTGCACACACTGAACACCTGAGAAATATGTTTTTAGACAGGGCAAAAATTCATTTCCATAAACCATTAAAATCACATAGCAAGGTCATTTCCACATAAATAAATGAATTAAAGAAATATAAGCAAAAAAATATATCAGTATACAATGGCAAGAGACCTACAAGTATGGATAGCCTGGGATGGATTTTAAACCAGGCTTCAGCCATTAGGGTCATGTTGATGCATTTAGATGCTAGAAAATTGATTGCAATGACTATTAACAATATTAACCAAACTGTGCACCAATTTGCAAGCTCTGTTCTGGTCTTGGCGAGTACATATGGACAATAAGGATATGTCAGTGTTGTCCCTGTTGCCCATGGGAGGCAGTTAGCAGTGCCAAACATGCCAATTAGAGTAGTTGCATGTCATGAGGTTCAGTTTCTATAGGCCGTTACATTTACTTCTTTTACTGCACCAGTGCAGAACTGCACAGCACAGAGGAATGCAGAGAAGAGGTTACAAAGATAAATGAATAACCAATGGTTAACCGTCCTTATTTCCAAGCTTTGTCCACAGTGACCAGCAAAGAGCAGGATGCCTGCTCTGCAAGCAGGTGCCTTGTGTGCCATGTCCTATCCTTCACTTCTTTGAGAAGGAGGTCTGTATGCTGTCTGTGGGGCAGCACTTCTGGTCAACAGATCCCCTTTTCCTCTGGGGAGAATCATGCACAGTCTTCAAGCAGAGTCAGAAAATCAAGTCAGCTCTCTGATATTAGAACATACTGGAGGGGAGCCTGAGAAGTGGGCCAATTTATTTGCTCAGCTGACAACTTGATAGGAATTGATGTTAAAAGGAGCCATTGGATGATAAAAAAAGGTCCTCCACATTCCCTGCCAAAGCCTCCTATCAGCCTTCCATGAGTTCATATCAGGTCACCATGGGATTCCTTTCATCTCATAACACTGACTTCATTAGTTTCCATGACCTATCTGAAACAGTAGCTTATATGGAAAAACCCCTAAATTTAGATGTATGACTGATCTGCTTTTGTTTTCCCTTTCTTGGATCCTCTTTCACATACAAAGCAGAAGTTCAGCTTTGCTGCAAAACACCATTTTGCTTGTTATATTTCCAGAACATTGGCCTTATATCTGGTGTTCTTTGTGCATATTGACACTAATTGATAGTAACAGGGCTGTGACACTGCAGTAAGCTTTCCCACAGTACAGGCGAAGCCACTGCAGGTTAGGCTGCTC
Source organism: Phaethon lepturus (assembly GCF_000687285.1). NCBI lineage: Eukaryota > Metazoa > Chordata > Aves > Phaethontiformes > Phaethontidae > Phaethon > Phaethon lepturus. The sequence continues at coordinate 68,731 of NW_010534207.1, read as the reverse complement.
GCCAAGCCAGTCAACGCTTCCCTTCGCATTCTTTTCAGCTCCCCAGAGAAGAGCTAATTTATGGACACCTGGCATTTAAAGGTCCAGGATGTTATTACCTCTGCTGCTGCTGTTAAAAAATTTACCTAGAAATGGCGTCACTGCACAATTCTATTTCAGAAGCTGGCACTCAGAAAAAGGATCTGAAAGGCTTTGGCTACACAATTTGTCATTAAAGCTTCAAAGTTAATTTAATTAAAACTATAATTGACTATTTCTTTAAAATGGCTGCTTGTCCTAGGTCTGATAAGACATAGTAATGAGGTGAATAGACTATATTCTTCTGTGTGTAGATAGCAGCTCCACAGAGTATCAGCTGAATATATGACAAACTTATTCTTCTGCCTTTTAGTGTCCCCACCAGTACTTCATTTCCAAGGCAAACAAAGGGAAGTGGAAATAAATGAGTACCTGGCTCATATAGCTGTTAATGAACTTGATGTGCCCCATTTAACATAACTGAGCTTGTTTATTAGCCACTGCCCTGCTATCTTTGTATACAGATTTGTGTGAGTGTCCTCAGAGTAACTTTAGTAGGAAAAGAGTCTCAAAGCATAAGCATTAATTCATGTAATGCCTTTGTATTTTTGTTTTCCCATCCCTCAGATCAAAATTTGAGGATATATAATTTGACCTACTTCTTTTCTGCCTGACCTGAAAAAGCTTTTACGTACACAAAACAGACTATTTTCTCCCAGACAATCAAACTCTGGATAAGTGCCCAAACATAAATACAGAGATTCCCAGGATTATAACATAAATATTGACATAACAGAGTTAATCTGCAGAGGGAAGGAGTCAGAGGGGTCCATATTCAAAGGTCAGTCTTCTAATAATCCTAAACCACACCGCTCCCAGAAAGGGCGCAGTAGGTATTAATTAAAGCAGAGAACTGAAAAATCAGTTCCAGGTTCTATATCTGCTCAGTGAGGAAAGTAATTTTCCTCTTTCATGGCTTTTAGACCCAAGGCTACCCTGTTTCAGCACCAACATGCAGAAACCAGGATAAGCCAGAAATATATCTAATAAAAGACATGGAACAGATCAGAGATAAAACTGAGGGCAAAAATAATAAGAAAAAAATCATTCACCTTCTCACCCTAGAAAATTTTTGCTCTGTGCAAGCCTCTGTGTTTGACTTTTAAACTCCTTGGGTACCAAGGGCTCTTCTCTGTGCATGTACAGACTGCCCCAACCAGAGCAGCTCAGTCACTAATGCTCCCTGAAGCATTGCTGGAATATAACTACTAGTCAGCAGTTTGCCTAAATTTTCAGGGGATTCGGGGTGCCTCAAGCCAGTAAATGGGCTTCAAACATACCCATATTGACAGAATTAAGCTCCTTCAGAAAATGCATCCATAAGCAACATCTCTTTGAAAGAGTGGGTGTTGGAACAGCCCCCCAACGCACACAGATGCTCATACACATGCACACACGGACAAGGTCCCTATTTCTCTTGTCTAAAAGTATGCCAAGTGATTGGAGGTTCTACAACAGATGTAAGCCCCATTCTTTCCTCAGGCAGGCAGGGAGCTAGTCATGCAGTTCTGCATTTTACCTGGGGCAGTTCACTGTAAGATACGTGAGCCTGTGGGGAGGGATAGGGATCCCAGGCACCATTCCTCCATGGTAGATATTTAGACCTAGTTAGCCTTGCTAACTCTTAACTCTCACTACGTCCTGCACTCCCACCTCTGAGGTGGAGACTATCCTCCCTCAGCTTTTGTTCATAGTTGAGATTGTCCCAGGAGAAAGGAAATGGAAGAAGATCTAGAACACCAAGCTGGGCTCATACTGTCGCACAAAACAAAGTCAGGCATGGCGTTGCTAGTCATCCGCACTACTTGCCTGTTATCATAGCCTGGCTCACCTTCTATGCAGTTTAGGCAAGAACACATTTGTCTACATCCTCAGTCTCATGCTATAAGGACACTGCTCTGATGGGTTGCATCACTACTCACCTATTTATTCAGGCACTTCCAGTGGGAAAAAATAAACTTCAAAAGGAAAGATTCCATGTAGGGCTTCAGGAATACTGTTGTTCACCAAAGAGAGATGCAGAGCCAAGTGGTATGTTATGTGGACATGATCAGTCTGCGCAAGCTGGTCTCAGAGGCAGATAACTGTCCTATACCCTGCTTTGCTTTGTGGTTTAGACCTGGTTGATGTCTCCCAGTCCTGAATGAGTGCTCCCAGTCTGAAACCATCACCTGAGAAAGAGCACTGTTTTCATCAGCTATATCTCTTTATAAGAACAATTCCTGCCTGGTTCTTTGAAAGAACAGCTGTCCTTGTGCCGACTCTCCAGAAAAGATGTGATAGGAAGAAACAGTTATGACTTCCTGCATCTCCAAATGAGGAGCTCAGTTTTGGGGAGGGATCAGCTTTCTCTATTTGCTAACTGTGAGCAAATTCCACCTTAGTGTGAACTTTATTCTGAGGTTCCTACCATGACTTCTGTATTCAATCCAGAACCTCGGTGCCCTTAACCTGGTCTGGGTCACCTTCTCAGCCTGACTACTAAAATACTAGCTTTTAGTATTTTAGTGCCTTAGTGTCCAAGGTCAATGCAATCAGGTCTTTCATTTGGTCTAACCTTGCAGAGAACACTAGGAAATGGTGTACATCAGGAAGAAACACGAGGACAGTAATGCAGCTCTATGCTGGCTTTGGTTTCACCAGTCTTCATGCTGTTCTAAGCATTGCTGACATCTAGTAGCCACTTAGAAGTGAGTATACACGTGGCAGCCTGACAGAAGGTAATGACTGGATTCCTCCCACCTGCAAGCCAAAACCCCAGGGGGTAGGAGGTGGAACATATGGGTTGGTAAGCTATATCTCTCCTAACTGGAGTTTCCTCTTCAGCAGGGAAATCCACAACTTCACAATGACTGCATTTTTCCAGGTCCTGTGAGCAACCAGAGTGATTTTGTTTGGTCTCTTGTAGTGAGGGTTTATTAGTTCTCCTCTGCAAATATCCCCTTCATTTTATTTGGGGCTTTTGTGGGTTTCTTTTTTTAGATGTCTTTCCCTTATCTCCTTTACTTCTACTACTTTTGTTGCAAAGATATTGTTCCTCTTGATAGTTTGTTACTGATCTATTTATACCATCCCAGTGTTTGGGAAATGTTTAGGGTGTTTATGTAAATACATTGCAGAATTCCCATAAGGCATGTCCCTATTTTGCATGTATCATCCTGCCTCCTCTTGGTATGTTAGTACTGGATTATGGCAGTATCATACGGGGCAGTTTTGTCTCCACCATGTTGCCAGGCCTGCTCAGCCATGAAACAGGTATGCTGGAGATACAGGAGTGAGAAGGAGGCTCTACACACTGCTTACTCAAGGAGAGTTGAGGCTACAAACTAGTGGATTAATCCAGCGTACTCAGGGTCATCATTTGCCTGATCCATGTGAAAGCTTGAGGGAGATTCTTTTTTTGAGGAAAAGGTGGAATACAGTCAAATTCAGATTCTGGCCTTTTTTACCAGGTATTTGTTGATGAGAAGGTGTAAACACAAGCTCTTCTGTCTTCATGGTCATGCGCACCTTCTGAAAAACATCCATAGTTATATACTTCAATCTCCTGCAAAATTTATAGTCTTCAGCAGAGGACTCTAAAAGGAAGAGCTAAATTCACCAATACCTTGTTGTTCTTTGAAATTACAATGGTCTTTCATGTTCACAAAGGGTCATTGTCTTCATCACTTCTCAGGAAAGAATAGTATAGTCTATTGTAATGGACTATACTACCTTGACACTGGGTGGAAAGATAAAAGCAACAGGAAACTGTGTGACATGCCCTTGGAAGACATTGTAATTCACTAAAAATGTCAAAGTGGGATCCATCATGGAAGATATAGCCATCTTTCAAATTTTGTGGACATACCAGGTTTTTTTGTTATGTTTAATGTTTTTTGAGACTGAGCTGTGTACCAAACGAGCTGCTGATGGCAGTGTTTGGGGACGTCATATTTTACTGAGCTACCATAAAGAAAGCATGACCACAAAAAGAAAAATGAGCATGACAAGATCCTTGCTACTGCACAATTATTAATTTATTTTCAATTTGGCAGAAAATAATGTCATGGCAAAAAGAAACAGGAGTGTTGCAACAAGATGGGATAAGGCCAGGAAATTCAGGAATAGAATGAGCTCTTATGTGTTTGTATTTGCCTTTAAGGCTTTTTAATTTGCAGAGAGATTACTTCCTTCTCAATCCAATTCAGAAAAGTGGTTATTAGTAGCTAATAGCCAGGGGCCAAAAGTGTCTAAAGATTTTTAAATACTTGGCATAATGTTTTTCAGACTTTTAATTTTACATCTAAGTAATATATTCTCAAATAGTTCAACATTATTTAGAAATATGTGTTAAATAATTTTGGCTTAAAAAATGTTTTTTTTCTTTAAAGCTAGAATGCTTTATTTATTATCAATATTTTTTGAAGGATACATTTCTATTTTATTTGGAAATGTTTCAGTTAGATATTGAAGCACTAAACAAGAAAAATTAAAAAAAATTACACAAAAATTGTAATTGACCTGAAACCATGCTCACATTGTTATTATGATTTCTACATTAAGGAGAATTTCTGCAGGGTAAGATACTAAGCTTCGATCAGGATGTCCTTTCCCAGTCAATGTTGTTGCCAGTGGGCTACCGCAGAGAAAAACAAGAAGTGTGGAGTTTTTAGTCTTGATTATTTTGACTTAGGAGGTTTTTTTTTCCTATTTGTGAAAGCAAGATTAAATAAATGGTCTATTTAACAACTCAGTCTTGTTTGCTACGAAGAATGGCAAGTGCATTTGATTAACCAACAGTTTCTTCCATCAAACTCAGATTCAAAGCAGCAGAAAAGAAAAAAAATCATAAATTATAGATCAGGAGAGTACGCTTTGTTTACACCAACAGATTCAAAAAGTAAGTTTCCTCTTCCTAGCTGTAAACTTCAAGAAGTAAATACATCAGTGTATCATTTATCTTGTGCCTGAAATTAGGTTTAATAGGAAAAACAAACCTACCATCTTCTGCTTAGGAAGTAAAAAACAATCCATTATAGCATAATGTTATTTGTTTGAGGATTATGAGGCTGTATAATTCTTTAACAAGATCATGCTGTGCGCTGTTGATGTGGAGAACATTGCTAATTCCATTTTATCTAGTCTCCCACACAACATAACTTGTGACAAAGTATTGTGTTGGTTTTTTTTCTGGAGAAGTCACTTGTTGGTATAAGCAACTTTAACCCTTCAAGCAAGGAAAGACAAAAAATACTGATAAACCTGCGCTGCCTTCTTATGAGTAAAGGAGAGAGCAGTGTCAGTGATGCCGTATCACCAGCCACAGAAAATTTGTGTGATCTCATTAACTATATTTCTATTCCATCAAGGTTTGTTGTGAAAGCTGGCATGAAACTCATCTTTTCCATGAAAATGCAACAAGAAAAAGGAATCTATCCGCCCAGGTATGTTCATTACGTGTCCCACAACTGGAAAACACTCGTAGCAGTTTCTAACACAAACCTCTTTGCCCTCCCATAGTGTCAACAAGAATCATTATCTGTGGGCTTTTTCGTGAGTACATATAATGATAATGCTAGAGGGGAATTCATATAAGCTGTGCTGGCGAGAGGGCACTAAAATGTGTACAGAAGTTCTAACGGGATGCAGAACGCAAGCAGCTGTATGTCAACATACATCTGTTTCAGAAACAAGCTGTTTCAGAATGCTTCTTTAGGTTTGCTTGTGCTCCTGTGAGGTTTTTTTTTACAACACAGAGGCTTTTCAGTTGGGGTTGAATTGCTATATTTATTCCCTTGATACCTGAAGAGGATTTAGGTCTAAATCCCAAAACTGAAAGTAAATATGATATGCACATTGCATATCTGATATGCAACACAGATAAGCACGTTGCACATCAGTCCTAAAATGGCATGCAGGCAGGTAAGAAGTTCAGAGTCAGAACTCCCAGAAAAATATTTAAAGTGGAGGGGTTTCCTACAGCTTAGGAAAAGTCAAGCAAATGCCACAGAAGTTTCATCTATGCATGTCAAGACAGACTTGTAGAAACTCCTATTAAGGGGCCATTGTCCATTCCAGAGTCAGGTGGCAAATACCTTCCTGTGGGTTTTTTGACATCAAATTACACATTCTGTGAGTCTTAAAGACAGGTCCTGCTCCAGTACAGCTGCTGACTCAGACTGTAGGGAGGTAGGGTTTCTGTTTACAGAGACAACGTAGAGCTGATGGGATGACCCAGTGACATATTGGAGTTCATCTGGGGGAGGAGGGTTTGAAGTGACATTGCATGTGTTAAACTGCCATACTGCAGATCATAAAAATAGAAGTGCTGTGAAGCAGATGGTTTGCTTCCACCACAGACACCATTTTGATAGGCACAACTGAGAAGTAGCTTCTGATGATATGCACATATATGCATATATACACACTCTGTGCATATGTGTGTGTATGCTAGCAAGTATACCTTGAATATAGCCTACGATACAGCATTTATGCCTACTCCTGTATTCTTTCATGGCATACATTTTTTTTAAATGGAACATGTCTTTATGAACAGTTGTTTTCAATTTCAGTAATACACATCTTGCAAAATTTTCATTCTCCCACCCCTCAGTCACCTACATGTTAACCACTTGTGGAAACCCCCTTTCTCATCATCTTCTCACAGCTCAGGGCAGCAGTCCATGACCTTTGGAACAAGCCTTAAAGAAAATTCAGGGATTTTTTAGAGGAAGTGCATGGACACAAAATTCTTGGGAGTGGAGGTAGGGGTATGACTGGCAGGAGTTGACTAGGAGGCTGTGGGAGACATAGGTTTCCCCTGCCCACCATCATAAATTCAAGCTGGAGAATGCTTTATACTTTTTTCTTGAGGTACCATCCTCCTCCTCCTCACCATAGTGCCTGGTTCACCCTTGGCAGTCCCTTTTCATAGCACCTTATGGGAGCAGAGGCCAGGAGTTTGCTGGGGCGGCAATATGGGGACGGAGCACAAGGGAAGAAGTTTGAGGGTTGTTGGCTTGGCACAGATGAACAGAAGAGGTGATTGGCAGCTCTCCCCAGTTCCCTGCCTGCTTTGTCCTACTAAAGTAGCAACAAATGACTTTTCATTTTTGATGAAAGCTTGATGCATGAGAACTTTCTTTAGTTTGTTTGGCTGGTTTTACTTTGTCATGTAGTGCAAGAATAGTAGAAAAATCACTTAGTACTCAAAATCCAGGTAAAGAAGCAAATTAAGTGGGTGTTGCCTCAGCCAAATAACATCTACTCCTTGGACACAAAATGATAAAAAAGTAATTAATTAATAGTGAAGTTCATCGTAGAAATGGATTTCCTTAAAAAGAAATATTGACAGCTAAAAAATCAAAATGGGGACTGGAAAGCCATCATTTAGAACTAATTCACAGAATGAAATTTTGAAAATATTTCATTATGGGTCATTTGACCTTAGCATAAATCAAAAGCATTTTGCTTAATTTAACTCTTTTGTAGGTAAAGTTTTCTACCTTTTAAGATTAAAATATCAATCAATAAGTGAAAAAGAGTTTAAAGGGACATAGACTTTTAAAAAATTCTTTTTTCTGATTTTTTTTCAAAATCAAATTTCATCAACATTGACATGTTTTAACAAAAAACTGTTAGTTGCCTTAAAAAGGCATTTCTTATGAAAGCCCTTATTGTTAAACTCAGGAAGTAAAAGCCATGTCTATACCGAAGATTATAAATTGCCGCTATACTTACAAGGAGATGCTCAGATTCCTGCCTGGAAGCTGCATGTTGGTTTTTGGGTGGCGTACCGCTTTGCCAGGAACCAGCCAATATGTCGTCAGTTCACGTGATCAACTTTATCTCATATCATGTGGTCCTAACAGCTTGTGCTTTCATTTCCTTGGAGCTCGCTCTCTGCTAACACTTTTACTTGCTCTCTCCCTCTTGAAGTATCAGGCTACTTGTCAAGCAAGGAACATCCCAGGATTTGTGCTGCATAGGTGCATGTGCTCATCCTAGAGGCATGTGCTGCGTAGGGTACATGCGCTCATCCTATTTGCGAGAACCAAGTTAAAATACGCAAGAAGATGGTAGCTCACCTGTGAAAGAAGTGAGCAAAAAAAGAGAGAAGACAACAATATCACAAAGTCTGCTGATAAGGGTGATGAGTTACCATGAGAGTTAAGCTCCTTATCATGGTGAAACCCATCCCCACGAGGCAGTGCCCATGGCTCTGTAAGGACACACCCTGCCTTTGCACCGCAAGCCCGTCCGGCCACGTGTGAGGCAGCAGCCGGTAGTCCTCTGCCGCGGCACTCACGGGAAGGTGCAGGAGGACACAGGCTGCACGGCAAATGGGCAGCCGCTTGGGAAGCGCAAGATCCTTTGAAGCAGTGATGGGAACGAACGGGGAAGGCAAACAGGTGCAGATATACATCTGCTCTGGGAAAGTATGTGGAGACTGCTGGCATCACAGCCGCGTTCCACAGACACCGCGATGCATTTCGGAAATGCTCTGTGTGCGTGCTTGCATCTGAACAAGCGGAGCCACACAACTGCAACCTGTCACGATAACCCAATAAATCTTTAGGAGGCCGAGAGGTAACTTTGGATCCTGATCTTTAACTACAAACTTTCTCCAGTCATGCTGTGTCAGTTCAGTAGCTGGATAACTTGTATTTCTTTTCAGTGCACAAGAACTAAAGCTATACCTTGGGGTACCTATCTCAAATTCCATTCATAAAACATCCTTGAGCAATCACTCCTGGGTATCATTAAACTCCTTTCCTGCATACACAGGCTGCAGGTGCAATATTCAGAATTCCTGGATTTAGTGCTTGACTTTGTTAACAAGTTGAAATCAGTGATATTGTGTATATCACTTCTGTGCGGGTTTTTTGCCTTCTAGCCTTTGTTTTTTTGAGGAGCTGTTGATGTTGGTCTGTAGCATTTATATATACATTGAGTGTAGCTTTTAGCTACGGTTACAGAAAGCTTCTCAGGCTCTGGTTGTATCCTGTGGTAACTAACAACACTACTGTAATATACTGTAATCAGCAGAAAAATATTGTGGGGGGAAATAGCTGGGTTTGGAACTGGGAAATGTATCAGACTTGGGACTGCAGGTTTTTTTGTAGTAAGCCTACAATATTGGTTTTCAATATTTAAATTAAAAATTGTTGCATATTTCACTTTAAACATATAACTATTTTATTCATGATTTCACAGAAAACACTCATGGAAAAACAACAAGCATTAGAATATAAAGGTAAGCAACAATCCATGAATTTTGCTTTCTTTTCTCCACCTGTCTATCTTTCTTCTAATCAATTCAGAAAATCCTTTATATTTTTATAAACTGCACTCTAGCAAGAAATAAAACACTATTATAAGAAATTTTGAAAATGGAAATTGTAATGACACAGGCTTGACCTGACTCTCAGAAGAGGAATCAAATTACTCCAAATATTTGAGAGCATATATCGTACTATTATGTAATGTCATATAAGGAACAGAGTTTCCACACTAGGTTTCTTATGACCACAAAATAGAACTAAAATTCTTATCCCATAAAGGTTAAAATCTTGATTTGCAACCAGATGCACCAGGCACACGGAGGGACAAACAAGACAAGATAACAACGCAATAACAACTCTGTTTTGTGGGCCAGCATCTCAGTCCAACATATGGTTAAATAGGTGTACATAAGTGAAGTTAGGCCAGCACTTCACAGCCCCAAGGCGACTGCAATTAGCCTGCGGATAACTGCACCCATATTAGGGCTGCTATGGAGCCAGTCAAGTGCTCACGAGTAGTTTCAAGCGACTTCAGTGCTCTTATAGCACATTCACCCACTTCAAGTCCTCCAGAATAAATCAGAGTGGCACCAGGCTGTGGTGCCCAGAGAGTGGAGCTGGGAGCAGCATGAGAAGTGGGGGGGAATGACAAAGGACCTTTGGAAGAAACATCTTGATCAACATTTAGCAGGGCACTTGGATGCAGAATCTGGACCCCTGTGTCCACGGAAAAAGAATTCTTAACCATTTTTTTTAAATAAAATTTATTCCATAAATTTGATTCTTGGCATAATTTGCCAAGAGCAGTAGGAATTTATGGTTCTTCTGAGGGATGCTCTTCTTCATATTGCTAAGAGTTTGTTTTCTCTGAAATTGTCAGATGAAAGCACAGTTCCTGCAAAGGGATTTGAAAATATATCTCACTGTTCCCCAGCCTAAATGTTTACCCAACCATCTGCATACAAGGGTTGCCTATTCCAGCTATCTCTTCCTCAAAAGAACTCGCTGTTCCTACCACGAATACCTGGCAATCAGCTGACTGTGCTTGAACAAGCACTGGCTCAAGCTAGAAGTAGCTGGCTCACTGGGTAACATTAACATTGACATTTACTGGTATCTCGTAACTCCTGCTATCTCATTCCAGTTTTGTCCGAGGTACTAACAACTGCAGAAAGTATAACCTGGTGTGTGAAAGTCCCATGGTTTAGCAGTGTGGTAAAGATTTTGCAAGGTCTGGACAAGACTTCATACACACCTTTCACTATTTTTACCAGAGGTAGAGCATAGCTTAACAATTCACCTACAAGTTTCTGGCTTAAATTTCTTCTTGGCTATACACATGTGCATTCAAAATATTTTCTCAAAGAAGGAAAAGCCACCTAAACTTAAAGAGATAAAAGACAGGACAGAGGTTATTGACGCTGTTTAATTATACGTCCACTGGTCTGAATATGACTTCTTCATATGTCATATGTATGACTGCTTTCCTATCACAGAGCACCAGATCCAAAAAATTTAATTCATCGTTAGGCACAAGATACTAAAAAATTTTGTCTCTTGTGGTCTTGAAGCAAGCCTAACATTATCTGTGATGAGTTGGCACACAAGAAATAAACATATTTTGCCTCTGAACAATAAGTTTTCCTCCTAGAGACAGCCCCTCTCCGTGAATACCAAACTGGGTTTTCTAGGTTAACGGAGGAAGAAGGTCCTCCATTTCTTCTGAACTCACTGGAAACTATGTGTAGACTTTGTTCTAGAAACTATGAGGTTTTTTTATCAAAATACATTGCAGCGGCCTATTTTCTCCATACAAATGCCTCATCTTCTCAATGCGATTTCTGTAACAGGGACTGACATATTTTGCTGGTACAGTCTCTATAGGCAGATCCTCCTTAATGTACTGGATTGCTGCTATTTCATCCACGGATGTCTCCTATAGTCAGTGGAAGCAGAGCCCAAATGCGAATCCTAGATATTTAGCTCAGCCACCAACTTTCACCACACTTTTCAGATGCTTGCATCCAGTTTAGACCAAACCACAATTTAAAAAGCTGTAAGTAATTTTGTCCTTTACCAAGTACTATGATTTATTGAATTGAAAATCCTGGAAAAAAATTAAAACATGAAAATGACAAAACGACTGGAGCATAGCAAAATCTTTGCTTTTACAAAAATTGCTTTGGCTTCTTTAATTGCTTGAAATATTTCGGACTACAGCTTGTCTTTTTACCACACAGACCAGCAGCCTTGTCATCTGCCCAACACTGGGCTAATGCTGACTTCAGAGGACAAATCCTGAGTCACCACCGATGAATCATTGTTTCATTTGGGGATTTCCTCTGAATTGTCCCACTCCAAGTCATCATAAAAAGGACATTCTACTCCTTTGATATTATAAATAAGGATCAAGCCAAAAGAGAAGAATTAAGCAATGCATGGTCACTACAGCATAGGAAATCTGCCCAGTTCTTGAATTTCAATATCAGTTTTGCTAACTACAGTACTTTCTTTTGTGACTTTGTTTTTTTGGAGGAACAAAGGCCTTTTAGAGCATTCACTTAGTGTGACAGTTTTACAGAGCACTTTAATCACTTCAGAAGTTGTCCATTTATATAAGCTACTAATTATTCTCCCCTTAAGCAGTAACACTGCTCTCTGAGGTGTGCTGTTAATCGATCCTGCTAAAGACATGAATATTTCTGCTAAATGCCAATCTAGAAGAAGTAATTAGATCAACAGTGGTAAAGGTGGGGGTCTGTTGCCAGGCAGAAGCAAGGCAAGAAATGAGGGCACCAAGATTAAGAACAAATTAGGAATGAGCAATGTAGGCAGTGGGGACTGTGGCAGAGAGAGGCAAGATGAATGTTGTGGCCAACGCATGGTCTGGGGAAAGGTAAGGGCAGTGATTTTCACATAAAAGGAAAAAGAGAAGAGTAAAGGGAAATTTGGGTGGAACAGACATCCTAGAGTCCAAAAATCTCTAAAAGAACTTATGTATTACTAAAATGTGAGAATGAAGTGCTTTCTACTGTATTTATTATTATTATGGACAGCAAATTATCTGGGGAAGGCCTGTAGCTTACGAAGTTTATTTAAAATTTAATATAACACTGTTGCTGGTGCTCTGCAATGTAATGTGGTATAGCTTGGAAACGTGTAACGTGTATTGATGAAACCACATACCTTTGCTAAAGAGCCTTCCCTGAGGGTGATTCTCTAGTTCTGGCTCAGTGAGGAGTTGAGGCAACCCTAGCAGATCCTTTTCCAGGCATGTCTCTGTCAGCCCAGGTTTCTCTGCATTTTGCCCTGTTGCAGAATAACAACATACCCACTGAGAATTTGAATTGTTTTTTCTATGTGTGTGACTATTAAATAATAAGGCAAATAGAATGCTAGATTCTTGAAGTTTTCAAAAAAAAAATTTTCAGTCTTGTTTTGGCAGCTAGCAATATGACTGAGCTTTTATATCACTGTTTATGCTGAACACCCCGTGTCCCAGCATGATCCTAATATGATGAATGGGGTTATATGCACTATAAAGTAATAGAAATATCAAGTTTTGAGGTTCATACGTATATACATAATTGTTACATATTACATAACAGTGTAGTATCTAATAGGTGGCTTTTGGTTTTGTTGTTATCTTTTTTTTAAGGGAAGTGTCAAATTTATTCCTGTTTGCTTAGTTGATTTAGAATACGAGGTCAGTTCATGCTGAATTTCCAAACAATACAAAGCCAAAGGGGTTGTAAACAACCAAAGGCCCAGGGTTTGCAAACACGACTGGTTCCAGGGAACCAGTGGGCTGGCAGGAGTCCATAAGTTACCTAACGGACAAATAATCCAAAGCAGGGATGCCCGGTGGAGTAGAGCTGCTCGGAAAAATGTTACATTATGAAAGCAAAATGGAAAATTGTTTAGTAAACTGCAATTTACTGTCCTATGGTAAATGTAGTGCTCTCACAAAACAACCAATAATATTATGGGTTTTGTGCAACCTGGGGTATCACAGATGTTTATTTTCCTACAATTTTATCATAAAACTTTTCATTTTGGTCCCTTACTTTTTACCATGCCAAATACAAAGAAGCCCTTAATCTGATCTAACAAATCTTTAAACATGCCATGTTTTGCCTCTTCTTTAACAATGTTAACTTTTTTTCTTAATAGTAAGGAGCAGCAATAAATGCATAGCCAAGCATCCATTTCCCAAGTCATTCATAGACTTCAGTGTAAAAAATTGTCACAAAGCCGATTTTCACCTTGTATGAAGATCACAGGGGTATCCATCAAATCTCTTTTAAAGGCTGCCTCCACTTTATCAAGGATGTACAAGAAGCCTTTAAGTAAATAACAGAACAAGAAACAATATCTAATGACAGCTCTTCTGCTGATGAAAATTGTTTTAAATTAGTAAGAACTTACATTCAGTGTGATTTGTAATATGGCAGGTACTGGTAATATAGGTGGCAAGACCTTTATTCCTTCGTTGGCTAGAAGGGACTGTATGCTGATTATCTAAATGTAACAATAACTAATTAAATCTATTCAGAGATATTCAAGCCTTTGTGGTGCGGACACCCACTGCAAGTTTTCCTAGAGTCTAGAGTCTAAAGAGAGCCTCTGGCTGCCCTCCGTGAAAGTAGGATGACCACCCCTTAATCATGTTGTCAACTTTCCTTTACCTTGCTCTCCACCCAGGTGCTCCAACAAAAGACAGATTCACTTGGGAAGAATCCTGCGTCTAGACAGAAAGGGCAATGACATCAGGTTGTAAAGTAGCAGAAAAACTTTCTCGTATGTAACTTAATTCTGACTATGTGTAAGAAAATTATGATGTTCGGGGAAAATGCTGGTTCCAATTACCAATCAGATAGATTTAATAAAACTAGTAAGTAACTTTGGAAGTTAATGCCACGGGGGATATTCAGGGACTCCTCTAATTGCTACTACATTCAAGCTCACTTCCAAGTCTGTTACAGTTGGTATGTGTAACTTACAGCAATTATATTGAGACTGGACTGATAAAACTGAAAATATAATGAAAAAAAAGAGAATTTTTTTTCTTTTATTTTTAAAACTGTTTCTGACTAATTCTCTCTTCTATCTTTTATTTGCATATAAAGCTTTCTAATACTGTAATTTTGAGGGAGTTTTTATATTTTCCAGTATTCAGATCCTATGAACATAGCAGGCAGCCTTCAAATCAGGCACAGTTTGGTCTTCTTTTTAATGTGTATTCCTTAATTATGCTACGGAAACCAGTTTTCAGTTAGAGGAGATTCAAACTTAAGTAGCAGGGTAATCAAATGAAGAAGTTACACCAGGTTCGTCCAACTTACTTTCAAACAACAGAAACAGATCTTCCCAAATAATACTGCAAACATCCCAAGTTTTAGACCAGTTGCTAATACAGTGATGAACAAGTTGCAGCCATGCCACAGCACCCCCAGGTGTGAACTGGGACCTCTGGGACAGACATTGCCTCATACTCTATTTAGACAAAACCTTCTGTAGCCGAAAGTGACACCTTCAGCTGTTCGGGTCAGAATAGATGCAATCATTTTAACCACACTTAGCCTGGATAAGATATTTGAGCCAACTTCCAGTCAACAAACACAAGACTACATTCTCAGCTGGTGTAAACCAAATTCAATGGAGCTATGTCAGTTTATACCAGGTGGGGATTTAGCCTGAGCTTCTGTTTTCCCTTAAATCAAAGTTTGACCAAAGACAAACCCAAAATCTGATCACATGGACTTGGAGCTTGTTGACGTTCTACATAGGCGCTGTCTGTTGTGACCACTATATTGTCTAAATATGAGACAGAGCAAAATGTTTCTGTGTTTATTGACTGTACTTTTCAGCAGTGTACCTGCACAGATGCAAGGCTAGTCAGCCTGCTTGTCTATAAGCAAAACAATGTGTATCTTGCAATAAAGCTTGCACAGGGAAATAAAAAAGAAGTGAACATAACACGTGATCCTCTGATGCAGTAGATGAGCTTTAAAAGACTAAACATAAAGAACTCATGTTCATTTTCATTAAAGATCAAAAGATTATCAGTTTTGCAACTGGTATTAAATAGAATTTATTCTGTGAAGATAATAATTTGTTAATAGAAGAGAGTATAAATGTCTTGTTAAAACCTCAAAGAAAAAACATTTACTTGGAGAGGGAGCATATTTCATTGTGACCAATATATTACTCAGTAACAGCTAGAATTAAATATACAAAGTCCCTCTAGAGATCACTGCAACCATCTATGAAAGCGCACTGATATGCAGACTTGCTATCGGGTTGAAACCAGCCAGAGATTACTGTCAATCCATCTCATCATCATTAAGATAGGCCAACTGAGCAGCCTGGAAAAACAGTAACCAGGAGTATAGTAATATGTTTTTGAGCAGAGTGGTTTAGTTAAGTGAAGGAAGAACCTAAAAATGATTTTAAATCACAAATAATTCATCTTCTAACTTTGACAAGGCAATTACAAGTATCTGACTGTGCCCTGGCCAAGGAGTAGCAGCAATTTGAAGTCCTTCTCCTTGTAACTGTGAACGGAATTGATGAGCTTGGGACTGCACAGCAACAGTTTGTGGCCAGTCACAGAACTACGATAAAGTTTCTGTCATTATAGACAAGCAGGGTGAAAAAGTGTTATAGTTTCGTTTTAAATCACAATAACCAAGGAAAGGAGCAGGGAAACAGCAGTGTGCCCATCCCCTGTTCTGAGGAGAATGCAACTTGTGTGTCTTTCCATCCCCAGCACTGTGAGCTGAGAGATATTTACATTATGATAATAATTTTATTTATCTTTGAAAAGTGTTCCAAGGTTAAAGTTATTGTACAGTGACAAATTCATACTCCTGATTTTTTTACGAAAAAATGTGCTTTTAACCATAATATTCTCACAAAGTGAGTATTTCTGTCAGTACATTTTGGAGCAAAATCACATTTTAAGAACAGATGAATCTATTTTTCCTTTTCAGATTTCATGCCATTTTGTATTTTTCATTTGATTTCTTTAAACTGTTTCACACAGGCATGTATGCAGGCTTGTGTTTGTGTGCATGCATGCATGCATGTATATGAGGATCTGTAAGAAACTTTGGAAATTCTGTTAATTAGAGAAAGTAGCAGCGTATGCTATGCCATGAAAACCCGAATTGGCATTTGCCAGCATTATTTAGGGAGCTGTTTTGAAAACAAAAATAACTTCAGAACCAGAATGAGAACATGTGATCTTAAAATCCTGCGCTCAGGTTAATTCAATCCCAGTAGGAAGAAGCTCATGTGTCACTTTTAGTCCCTTTAACAGTAAAAAAAGCCAGTCTCCATATAAATCACAATTCAGTGACTTTAAATGAACTACAGACAGAAGACAAAAGTTTTGTCTTGTGAAATTTGTCATAACATCTGAATGTCATTTTCCTAGTACACTATTAGGTCTCTGTTGAAAGGCTGAGGAGACTCATACTTGGGTCTTCTTTTCTTTCCTAAGAGATTCAAGATGTCTCATGATTCAAGGTCCCTTATCTTATCAGATGAACACCAGCATTACTCTTATTCCCTCTCCTTGCAGGAGCGTTCTCTAGACCCACACGGGCTCTGCATCACGTAATGCTTTGAAATCCCCGTGCTGAATTTCTCTGTGGCCCAGAGTTCCTCTTGGGATAAGTTAGAAAAGTTACCATAATAACATAAATCAAGAATATTTCTCCTAAATTCTTGTCAAGGCCTGTGTACTGCAGAGCAGGGTTGGGCACCACTTGCTCTTCTGCCAGATTTCAAGAAAACCTGTGATCTTTGCTGCAGTAGAAGACTTTGCTGACTTCTTCCTTATAACAATTGTGGATTTAGATAATCTAACTGTCCTTGGGCAAGGACGGCTGCTCCGCCGGCTGCTCCGCCTTCCTGGGCATAGAAACTGCAGCTGAAATGCTCACAAGTATGTAGTTCGAGAGCCAGTGGGACACTTATGATCCAGCCACTATGCCTCACAGATGACTGTCGCTGGCCAGAGCTGGTGTGTGGTGCGAAGCCAAAGGACGCTTTTGTAGCGGGAATTTGAGAAAGCCCCACAACCCTGTCTGTTCCCCAGCCTCATGGTTTGAGCACCTCAGGCAGCCCCTGGACCCTGGACTACCAGCTTTCACACTAGCGTGTAGCCTGTGCTTCAGTCTTCTCTTCTGTAACAGAGATCAATGGCCAAAGGAAGAATGGATGACATACCTACTAGACTTAGTATGACCCAATTTTGTCTCCCCAGCAAAGATGTACATTGCACCCTCTCACACACTTCAGCTGACACTAGGCAATAACGCCACAGTATTTGCAGTATTCCCTAGGAATTCCCTGTAGACCAGAAATAGCACGGCAACGCTAGCTGCTTATCAAAGGAAAAGTGTCAAGGTTGGAAAGCCGGTCCCTAGAATAGAGAACAGCAGATTGCGGCCTGCAAACAGAGCGCCATGTGTCACCAGCACTCAACACGTAGGTGTACAACCCCTAAAGCACAAGCCCTAACAGAAGGAGCTAAACAGAGGGTCTGAGGACAGCCTAGTGCAGCTGCTTGCACCCCGCTGCGACGCTGGCTCTCGCGGACCAAGCCAGGCGGTCACGTGCACTGGACCGTGGAAAGAATGTGTGATGCCTGGGATGAAGAAGTGTCACTTCGTCTGACTCCCTCACAGATGGTGTTTGACAGTGGTTGACAGAGCTGTCTCCCTAGCTGACCCCTGAGCACAGAGGTGTTCTCAATAGATGCTGTACCCAGGCTGCTTTTCAGAGTGTCTCTTTTGAATGTCTAAGGTGGTTACTTGATGATGAACAGTGGATCTGCAGGCCATATTGGAGTCTGGTACAGGGACCCCCAAGTTACCACTAAGTGGGTTCATTAACTCAGTGAAGGGAATATTTCAGCCTTGAAATGCAGCACAGCCATGTTAGAAAAATCTTGCACCCAAATGAGTCAGTCTGGGCAGACTGCCGTTGTCATAAAATCATGGAAAATAGACCAGAAAGGATCTCAAGAGGTCTTCCAGGTCATCTCACTGCCCATAGGCAGGATTAGTTCTGTCCAAATAATTCCTGATATATATTTTCTAGTCTGTTCGTAAAAGCCTCCAGTGATGGACATCCCATAACTTCCTTGAGCAATCTACTACACCATTTAACTGTTCCTAATATCCTAAACATTGCTTCAATTTAGGCCTATTATTTCTAGTCATAGATATGGCAGACTTGGCGATATCTATTTTCCAGTTTATTCCATTATTTTCTACAGGAAGTTTTTTATATCCTTGAAGATTACTATCTCCCACCATTTTTCCCAGAGTAAGCATCACCAGGTGCTTCAACTTTTCCTTCTATGTCAGGCTCTTTTAGTCAATAACCTGGTCATCATTTCCACTTTCCTCTCGCCTCCCTCCCATTGTTCTCGCGCTGTCTCTGGTTTCAGATAGAGCTTGGTGTAGACATGCCCTTAAGGGTTCTCTTAGGCAACATGTCACATATATATTTCCTTTGTTTTTCAGTAAGATAAGCAGAGGGGAGCTAGTGAGCACTTGTCAAAAATTTCCAGCTGGAATTCATAACACTTATGATGCACTGTCACTGAGGTGTCTGTAGTTTTGTCAGCTAAAGCAATTTAAATTACCTGTGTGGGAGAGTGATAGCTGCCACACAGGACATAGCTGAGACTAGCCAGCTGAGCACTTACACAGATTCTCAGGGAAGTTTCATAGTAAGTAGCCCACACTACTACATCTACTGTCCTCCCAGATCACCAGTTTTAAAGCTCACTTGGCCATGACCATACAGTGCCTGTCCTGTCTACACTAGGACCATTCAGTGGTGCTGAACAGTTACACAACCATGCAGACTCTCTACTTGACTTTTTTAAAAAAGAATTTTCTTCAGCCATGTTCACAGCTATTCTGAGGCCACCTTACAGTCACTGTATATTTGTGGAAAAGGAACAGTAAAGTGACTACGATTCTTTGTTCTGAAAACACCTCACACAACATCAAATCAGAAGTGCTATTATGTGGTGTATAAGCCTGAGCTGGCCCAAGCAAGATAACTCAGATATGGACTATTCACAGTAAATGAATCCCCAATTCAAAGGAATGGCAAAAAGTTTAAAAACAAGAAAAGGTACTTCTTAACTTCTTTTTTTATTTGACCAATGTACACATTCGGGACATATCACTCCCATCCTACTCCAGGAAGGTATGCTCCATACTCTCGGGAGTAATGTATCAGTGAGACTGTAAAGTCTCAGGAAAATGCCCACTTGTGTGTCAGAGCCACACTAGTGCATGTGAGAATCACACCGGGTTTCCTGCCTAAAAGATGAATCTTTGTGAGCATGGAATTGGATGCAATCTTTAGCTACAAACGCATTTGCTTCATTAAAAGTATTAATTAGATGAATGGATCAGAATTGTGTTACATGTCAAGGTCAAATTCCTAGATTTTCCTGAAGCAACGGTTATAATTTATGTAACAGCAATACCAGAATATAGACTTACCAAAAAACTTCATGTTATTCTAACAATGCAGCCCTAATCACATGTATAACATCATGGTCTAAGAATGATACTTCTTGTCCTTAGACAAAATTCTTCCAATTCCTTTCTTATCTCAGCTTATCTCCTCTCTGTTGAAGGCATATCCAAACACTTTTTACCACATTGTTATTTATGTTATAGTTAAAGCCTCTTAATAATTTCTTAAAGGGAGTGTTCTTGTTCGGTTCAACGTGTACTCAGATGACTGCTTTCAGAATGAATTCAGTCATATATTGTTACACAATCGGCAAAATATCCATGATTATAGTCTCACTTCTGAAACTTGTTTCATTTCCTATCATTGCTATATCTTCACCATTGTTCTCTGAAAGCATAGGAACAGTTCCTGACAAAATCACTTGCATCAACAGCATCTTTACAATGTTCTTGTTTTTCAGAAAACTAATGCACTTCAAATAAGCATATAGTTAAAAGTGAAAGCTTTACTTCTTGTCCTGTTTTTTCAGAACTATTAAGCATCTGTGAAATCGTCTGATTTCAGTTAGAGATATGACTAATCTGTATTTAAAAATATATAAGTTTGTCAGGCCCTGCAGGTGTTTTAGTCAGAGACACATATATGGAAGAAGAAAAAATTTACTTTTTACATGCCTCAGGATAATGTCATAATCAACACCACTGTCAGAGAAATGTTCTTGTGGTAAAAAATAATTCTTACTGGGGAAATAGCAAGTATAGGTAGGTGACATTTGGGCAATGCTAAGGAAGACTGGAGAGAAAATAGCCTCCAGTGAGTGTCGTCCAGAGAGGCACACATGAATCCGGGCATGTTGTATGTCTGCAGGCACACGGCTCCTCAGCCCACGCTGACCTTGCACCTAAACCAAGCTCTAAGATATGATTTACTGCCTAGAGACCCTCACTAAGTGATCTGCCAGCTCTGTGTACAATAAACACAGTTCTGTGATCACCTTAAATATTGAAACGCTTGAATGGTGGTTAACTCAGTACAGTGCTCCTGGGATTTAGGAAAATTAAAATTAAGTTATCCAATATGTCATTAGTTCTCAAGCCGTGGTCTGAAACCATGATGTTTTTTGAAAGAGCCTATGGAGCAGTGTTAAGCAGCAAAATTTACAAACGGGTTGATTAGACTTATGATAGTAGATGTACACACTGGCCCACGAGAAATTATGAAGGTTGGTCCAACAAGTGAAAATGACTGTCATAAGAATACAAAAAGCTTCTTCAGAAGAACATTTTTTCATCTGTAGCAAGCATGTAAAACAAGAAAAGTTATAGCTTTCCAAAATTCCTCCAAAGATTGGAAGCTTTTGTTTTATTGTAACAACAGCGTGGGAACAAACATTTGTTTTCTTTCTATTCCTAGAACTATCCTAGTGCTTGGGTGGGAATAGAACAAAACCCATGTGAGAGATCCACAGGTGGTTTTGTTTCTGGGCCGACATGAGTTCAAATTATGGTAGTTTGGATTTGAACCAAAAAAATTATCACCTATATGTGAACAAATCTCACTTCCTTTACACCAGAATGCATCCCCCGTATGTACAAGATTGAGATGTGTAACCATAATCCAGAAAAATAAGCAGACCGAGAATTTACTAGGCACATCTTTTACAGCTAGAATGAAAACCTGCAGAAGGAAAAATGATCTCATACTTTGAACAAAGCGCTTATGCATGATGCAGTTGAAAAGAGGTATCAGATTTAAAAGAGGTAAAGGATTTAACTAACCCCAAGACGTTTAAAAATATTGCACAAGGGAGGGAGACAAAAGTTAGAAGCGAATAATTGCCTTACTGGGGCCAAAGACCTGCCTTGCCTGCCCCTCTCTCTGTGGCCACTGAGGCCATGCCTCTACCAGTGAATAAAAGAAGCCAGGGCATGCGTTTTTGGCCTTGTAGGCAAAGGGCACAGCACAACTTCTGTGAGAACAGCTGAATTCTCTGGACTTGGGTCTCTGGCTCTACCTAGTTTCCTAGAACAAATGTAGCCTAAGAGATTGTTAAGGAAAGAATATAGGAAATAGATCAAGTCAAATGATCCTTTTCCTGATATAGCATCCCAGCCACTGCAGTTCAACACCCTTGGGACTTCCTGAGCCAGAAGCTGTAGCCACAATTTAATAAATGAAGATGAACTCCCCTCCATGACTTTTTCAGCTTTATTGCGTGAAAATGTGCTTCCTTTCATTTGCTTCAAGTCTAGTACCTAATAAATGCATTGGTTGCCTTCTTAATTCTTACACTATAAGAAACACTGAATAATTATTTTTTACACATTTTTCCAAAGTTTTTTTTTTTATTTTTACAGGCTTTATCATTTCCCCCCAATCATCTTTTCCAGTCCTATCTATTTAATCACTGCTTATATAGAAATTGTTCTGTAGCACAGTTCATTGTTGTCACCCTTCTCTGTGTTCTCTTGTCCCACTGCAGCCTTTTAGAAACAGATTACCCAGAACCACATTTATTGTTCAGATATGGGTGTACAGTGGATTTACACATCCACCTGCTTTTTTAAATTCCTCATTCTTTTCCAAATAATTCGTATTTTAATTGTCTCTTTTTTCTTGCAGAAGACACAGCAATCAAACATTTCACTGATGTTTTCAGGGAGTTTAAGGTTGCTTTCAAGAGTAGGAATAGCTAATTTAGAGTCCATCACTGTGTATGAACAGTGAAGGTTATTTTTTCTCAGTGCATGACTTTCCATTTATTGACATTGATTTCACCTGTCATTTCATTGCTCAATATCATGAGACTGTTCTGTCACTCCTCACATCCAGCTTATGCTTTTACTATCCTGATTAATTCTGTACCATTACACAAAAAATCACCTCTCAGCTCACCACCTTTCCACGGCATTTATGAATCCAGATCCCTGGAGTGCTGATCGTTCCTTGCTGTGAAAAATGATTGTTCACCCTACCCTTTGTTTCCTGTCTTTCACCAAGTAATCCGGGAGAGGGTTTACTCTTCTACCCCATGACAATTCCGTTTCATTAACATTGTTTATGTCTTTTTGAAAATTCAGGTTCATAAGTTTGAATCAACATTATCCAAATAATCCTTGGCTTCTTCAGAGAATTGTCATTGTTTTGCAAAGTGTTGCTCCTTGCGGGGGCAAGGTGGACTAGATGACCTTTAAAGATCCCTTCCAACCCAAACTATTGTATGATTCTATGAGTCTATGAGTCTATGAAAGTACGGCTTTCTTCTACAAAAGTTGTTTTGATTCTTGCCCAGTATATCGCCTTTACCCTTTTGTCTACTAGTTATTAGTTATTATAATTTCTAACAATTTTCCTGGTAAGCACATCAGACTTACTGACCTGCTGGAACAAGGAAGAGCCCTTTTTAACAGCTCATTGCCTATTTGCCATTTTCCATTATTTTGGTATCAAATTCTTAGGTATTAGTGTTTTCCATTAGCAGTTCACACTGACACAGTCCTTGGGTTTTTTACCTATATAGAAAAACTGTAGTATAGGTAGCTCCTGGATCTTTCCTATAATGACCACTAATGTTAAAAAAAATTTAATATTTCATCCATAGGCTTGTACTGGATTCTTTGTTTACTACTATTCATCAGTGAACCCTGCCTTTAGCAGACTTCTTTTCTTCCAAAACGTTTGAAATACTTTTGCCCCCTTTTTTGGGGGGAAGGGAGGAGCTTTATTCCATTTCTGAGGGATAATTTTTTTTCCTCTAATAATTCCTTGTCTTCTGTTGTTCAATCACTAGTTTAGGGAAGAAAAATTGAAGAGCACTGTCCTTTTACAAGTGTTTTTGATGAGTAGTGCATATTCTCTGAGCTTCTAAGGTGGTGCAAAAATATAATAATTTTCCCCTATTAGGTAGTTATTGCTTTTAACTAGTTTTCTCATTTTAATGTACTTTTATTCTTTAATTGCAAATATTACATGGGTGTGATAAGACTTTTTTGATATGTTTGTTCACTGCTGTTATTGTGAGTTTTTTCACACTTACAAGGATATGAAATTTGAGTATTCTGTGTCCACTGTTGCGTGGTGTCTCTTACATAACTGTTATATTTAATCAGATACTGTACATTAAATACTGAGATATAAATCTAGAAATAATGCTTGTTCTGAGTTTTTTTGACTGAGAATTGCAGTGTGCAGTCAGTTACAATGATGTTTATAATAAGTAAAGTTTATCAAATGTGGCTTTGCATTTGTTTTGAATAATCTAGACAGCTCAGTTGCGCTCTGCCCTGGATGTCAGTGTTCTTTATTGCTTCTTGCTTTCGCCGTTCTTTAGTTCTCCATCTGTTAAATGGGAAGAATAGCACATATTTGTACTGCATTGGTATTAGGAAGACAAATGTACTATAAATTATGAGGTATAATTGAGAGATACGATAACAGAGTTCATAGAAGCACTCAGGATAAAAGGATGAAACCTTTCAAAAACATCTGGTTGGTGCATATGGTGCTGTACTGAATATTGTACCATAATCAGCATTAATACTTATAGATTGTACCTCTACATCTCCGCTAATCTTCAATATTTCAGTAACATGCAAGTTGTGTTAGGTTTTATCAATACACCATGTAAGTATTTATTGTTATAGAAAAATAAACATACTAAGAATGGGAACAAAGGCAAAAATATACATGAATTATATTTCGTATTTTGTTTTTGGTTTGTTTCATACTGTGAATTTATGACATACCTTTACCCACAATTCTATAAAGTAATTTTTAATTGGTTGCATTTTGTAGCTATATTGGCAAAAGTTTGTATTGAGAAGCAATTTGCAGGAGGGGGCAGCTATGTGCCACATCAGGAGAGGAAGCCCAGGTGATTTGCTTGGGAGACAGTGAAAACAGAAAGCAGAAAAGTTAATGAAGAAAAAACTGAGTACAGAATCACTGGTGCAGCAACAGGGATAAGAACGACCAAGCAGAAGAAAAGAGTGGTCACATAGGAAAAGGATGAACTCTGTGGAGACCTCAAGGCAAGGCACTGATTAGATGCACCAGTGAAGCATAAGCTGCTGAGAGAAATAAAAGGGAGTTGAGTCAAATGGATAAGCCAGACAGACCACAATGATCTTTACAGCAAGGTGAACTGGGGTAAAGCAGAAGACCTCAGCACCGGCCTCACTAGTGAAGAGGGTTGAAGAGCCCACAGCGGTGGTTCGCTGCAAGATGCAGGAAAACGCATTTATAATATATTAACCGTGCACCTTAGTGTTTGCAGAACCAGCCAATACTCAGAAGACCAGCGTAACTATGAAGTAAACAGTGTTATATTGCATGTGATTTGAGAAATTGTAAAATATTATTATGTCATGTAAAATCCCTTATTGTATGTCGTGATGCGTGGTGAGCAATGACATAACCCAATGGTTTGACATATCTGATTTAGGGGACTAGCTTAAAAACCAAAACTGTTTTATTATAAAAGAATGTAATTTAACAATCAAAAAGATGTGTTGTAAAATTCTCATATATATCAAAAAGAACACCCTAAGGTAGTATTTAGACAGCTCATAATTTCAATATCCTATTGCACAGGACTGGAGATAGTTTAATAATATATATGGTTTAAGTTCCTACATCTGCATATTCTTTTGCCTTATTTTAGCAATATACAAGAAAGTTTCTGATAAATCACAAATTTATCAGTCATTGAGATTAAAAGTATGTATTTTACGGGCTACAGGAAACAAACCAACATATATGGAAAACAGATGCTTCTGAATCATTCTTAGCGTTATAATAGTCTGAAAATAGTATGCTTATGTTTGTAATAAAAATCAGGTACTGTGTAAAGTTTATTTGGGTTCTTTAATCATTCTCAGAAAGTGGGTTAAGATATAGTTATAAGAAGCCTTGACTAAATTATTGCTATGTGTTTTCTCTATCCTACCTTCTGAATAAACGTACCAAAGACATTCACCTCACTTCATTTCACACAGCTACAACGTCAACAACTTAACCCGACCTATTTGTGTAACTCCCTGTTATTTTCAGTAAGATACACGGGCATTTCCAGAATGCACCTCAACCCGATGAAGAGATCTAAAACAAGTCTGATGAGTCACAGTACAAGTGTGTATTCCTGTGAATATCTGCCAAAGGGAGCCTGGGTGAGCAGCTCAGGTGAGGCATCTAATGTGTAAATAACTTAAGGGGATGAAACCCATTCAGGAAGGCTGGTGACACTAGTAGAAAAAAAAGAAACGGACGTCATGAGTAATAAGAGACTATAGAAAGTAGGATGGATAGCTCTTCGTGTGACAAGTTACAGGAAGGAGCAAATCCAGGAAAGAAACTTCATGTTGAGGTTCCTGAGAACCTAACGGACAGGAGCTGAAGCCACAGACGGCAAAAGCAGAAAATGGCCAATAAAGCTTCTTGTCAGGCAGCAGTGGAAGAAAGGAAATGAGGAGCCTATCAACATGCTCAAAGAAAAATGGGAATTGGAAAACACGGGATAAAATGGAAAGGCGGCCCTTTGCTGAAACCAGGGGGAGTGGGCAGACCTTCTCTTCTACTTCTTGCAGGGACATGATTTGCACTCTTCTGTCAGACTTATTAAGCGGGAGAAAACAAAGAGGCCGGAGCACCTCTGCCCCATCAGCAGTGCCTGGTTAAATACGTGAACTCACAGGCACAGAGCACAGTAGTAACTCTGATATTATGCAACTTCCCTTCCAGTAACGCTGCTACCTCTAGCCTGGAACCCATGGTCACCTTAATAACAGCTTCAGCTATCTGATTTGCCCTAAATCTCCTTATAGTCAAAAGGAGTATTTTTTTTCCTTTGGCTTTCTCTATGGTCAACTATGTTATTTCTGTTATAATAACAGTCTTTATCAAGATCCCGATTTGGATCCAAATTTTCTGTCACAGTCATGCTCTGCTTATGTGGGTTTATTTCACATCCTTAACATTAGTTAAATGCAGAGGAGAGGTTTTTTCCCATTAATTTTCTTTTCTCAGATTTGTTCCTTTCTTTTTTTCCCAGTAATTGCAGTAGGATTAACTGCATTGTTAGAATTAGAGTTCTGAATACAAATAAGAGGGCTTTTCCCTTTCTCTTCCCTGACTACATTTCTATTACTGCAATCACAAGTATTGTTAACAACATTAAAGCCCACAGCAGATGCGAACCAGGCTATAGGGAGAGAATATTTTGATTCCACAAAAAGGTTCAGTGCTGAAACATAATGTTCTTGCTTCCCAGCTATTACAGGGCAAACTAGCATGCACTTTTGAAAGTTAATATCTAATTTTCTAGATGCCTGCTGCCAATTTGTTTTCATTCTACTTCAATATAGTAGGCAACGGGAAGGGATTTTGCAAAGATTACTACTGGGCTTATTATTATTGCACTAGTAGTTCTGGAAAACAAAATACCAGAACTCAGCTGATGATGACAGAGTTATACAACAAAACCAGCTGCCCAGAGCTCTCAGCGTAGAACGAGCCCCTAGAGGAGACCTCAGGCTCACACCCTACAACTTAAATAACTCCAACTTATCTTGTATGCTGTGGTCTTAGTTTTATTGCAAACCTGGATTTATGTTAGGAGCTGAAGGGCTCTGCTGTCTTTAACCTCTCTTCTTGCCCAGTGTTCGGAATACGAACTGGACCAGGAGAGACACCTGAGGGCTACTGCCACCCGCCGGCTGCGGGGGAAGCCGCGCACAGCAAGCTGCCTGCGGGCAGCTGGAAATCCTGCAAGGCGCTTAACTGCCACCACAAAAACCAGATCCCTTTCAAGAACCATAGCATGCATAGCAGGGGATATCAGCAATTTAATGGTCATGGTGGCTGAGCTATCCTCGCAGCCTGGACGCTGCTGCCCGCGGACTCCTGATACTCACATGCACCTTGTGTTGCACCTTCCCTCTCTCCTTTCTCACTCCCTCAGCTGTCATGCAGGCAATGAATAAAACAAAGGGGGTTGGCTTTTGTTACACTGTAGGAATTAACAACACGTTTGTGCTTTCAGAGTGATTTGCCTCGACCGGTGGAGACAAATGGAGCTGCTGGTAAAAGGAGATTCTCTTTTATCTGGAAGATTTCCTGCAAAAAGTAGAGGTTGGCTTGGCCCCTTCACCCCCAAGGGCCCTTTGGCACCCTTAGAGGTGATATACTAAATATGACCCGGAACTGTATTCGAATTTCAAGTTGACAAAGTCTATGAAGTTTTATATCCTATGTAGTATTTTGGTTCAACTATATTCCAGTTCTTATCCATTCTTAATCACTCGATTACTGTAATATCCATCTGAAATGTACCTTGGTCTTTCAAGGTTGAGGTTAGGGCAATTATGATTAACCAGCAGTTAATAAAGAGTAGGGAGAATTAAAGAAAAAAAAAAGTCTTAGAAACCCATCCAAAATCTGTAAAATTGGAAGAAAGAATTGCATGAAAATTGGTCCAAGTTTAAACCATAAAAAGCGTTCTGTAATAGTTTCTCTACCACAAGTGGGTATAAGTTGAGTGTGTTCAGTAGCCCTGAAATGCTGTTTCCTTTTCTAATTAAGGTAAAGAGCTTTCTAGGGATGTCTACAGAATAATACAAGATGCTCTGAGAAGATGCCAAATTATAGTGGAAATGTGTTTGTTCCCAGGGTGAGTAGAAGCACTTGAGATCCTAGTTGCTTAGAGGAACAGAGTTATCAGATGCTGACACAAATGCTTTCCGTATTCCTTCAGCTAATTCAGCAACCCTAGATATTTTCCTCTAGGCCAATTCTTTTAAACAGCACTCGAATCTAACAAATTTACTGAAGTCCAGGACCTTTGTGAAAGAATACTTGCATGACCACAAGCAACCTGGTTACCGTGTTTTGAGGAGATACCTTCCCCACTTTCAAGTGGAGCTGAGCCAGCTGAATGTGTGCACACCCCTCAGTCCACTGCAAAGCAAACTGGTGCTGATGGATCTCTTCCCAGTTTTGACAGAGTGCTTTTTGCAAATTCTCACTTATCTTACTTAAAACATGGGTGTATAATAATCTTTTTCTTCAAGTAGGATAAGAGATCTCAATTAAGCAGAAGTGGTTGTGAAGGACACAAATATATTTGTAGGTGGCAATGGGAGATCTGGGAATTGAAATGTCTGATTTCCAGCTCAGTAACATTTTTTTAACTGGAGCATTATGTAATAAAGACCATCTTTAATTCTATATTTACCTATCTTCACTCATTTCCCTCCTCACTCCAGAATGTATTTTATAACCTCAAGCTTGGAAGAAAAGTACAATGAACAGCCAAATACATGAGCTGAAAGGGTAAAGAAAAACGTAATGATGGTTGCTGGAAAAGCGGGAGGAAAGGCATCATCCTTGCAAATAGTAGTATTAAACCTTTGATGAAGTAATTAATAACATTTTAAAAGCTCTCCCACTCACAGTACATTTGTTTCTGTAATTGTGATACACTAGGAAATTCAGTGTTCAATTGCCCTGAAACTCATTCGCAATCCCTTGGTAGCAGCTCAGTAATTCCTGTACATTCCCAATGACAGAGATCATTTTTAACCTACATTTCCATATTAATCCCATAATGCTTCCATACTGTTTCAGGGAAAATGCTGCTTGCTCTGCAAGCTCAGTCCCCAGAGAGCAGCTCAGAAGTGACAATGACATATATATGTACCCTCTGCCCCTCTGCACCACTTCTCTTGTTCTTACCATTCCAGCACATCCTAAAAACAGATGACTTGCTGAGTCCCAAGAGTCAGAGAGTCAGTGAATTATGCAAATACCTAGGGCTTTTTATTAAGAGTGGAGGAAAAAAACTTCTTCCAAGTTAATTCTTATTGCTGAGTTGTTTGTTTTTTTTTTCCACAAGTTCTTCAGGAAGATTTCTTTTCTATTGAGATTTTTCAAAACGGAAGGGAACAGGAAACGTGTAGTTGCTGATCGGTGAAAACAGCCTGCTTAAGACGTCTCCTTCTATTTTCAGAACTTTACTAAGCAAGAAATCTTTACTTGGCTCTCTGTTGAACCTGTGAGTTAATTTTAGAGCTGTTATCCTGGAAGTCCCTCAATGCGGGAGTTCATCGAAAGCAAACATACAGCTAAGGAAAAACCCCATTATTCTATGGAAATGTTGGGAATTACGCTGTGCACTTAATATATCCCCTGGAAGCATTTATATGACCTAGGTTAGGCAAAGTCAGTGACTCTATGACTGGAAAGAGGAACTGCCTAGGTAGCTAAACTATTACTCTGTGACCTGTGTAATGGAAAATGCACGCCCACACAGAGTAGGCCAAATGTGGGGTCTTTTAAATGCTTTAACACTTCAGTATTCTTTGATATCAGATAACTACTTTTCTTTCATATGTCTACCCCTCCAGGGCAGAAGTTCTCAATTTTTTGGTCCATGGAGTACAACAAGGCATGTCTCAGTTGTCAGCTCCTGATAGTACAAACTGCTTTCTATCCCAGATTGCTAACTGTAATATAAATGTTTGGATTGATTTACCTAATAGACAAACGGCTAAAAGCTCTGTTTGTTACTGTGCTGTACTATTTTCTGCTCACAATTACTTCATGCTGGGCTTTGCTGGATTTTTCTTTAGCTTTTAGTGAGCCTCAACCAGACTGGTGGGAGCCATCAACTATGGGAGCCCTCCAGGGAGCATGAAGGAGAGTAAGTCAGTCCCGTAATCCCTGGCCACTACCCAAAGATCAATGCATTATCTACTACAGTAGATAATTTCTGAATGCTTTCTTGTAAAGATTTTGTCATAGTATTTGTTTGCTATAGCCAAAAACCTATTCAAATAGATCATCTGCACTACATATGACGGGATGTTGAGTAAATCTGTGATAGCAGACTGTACCCAAAGACTTTTCCCTTCCAGAGAAAAATGTTCATTTGTATATTGAATGACAAATTATGAGATTAAAATATTTCTAAGGAGAAAGTATATTTTGCTTGTCACACAAACACTACACGGTAAATACCAAAGATGAGCATGTGGCATTCAGGTGTCCAGGTTCATTGAAAAAGCAGTCCATGAAAGGAAGAGTTGAAAATGCCTTTCACTGCTACCTGTGCAAATGAGGAAAAGTCCATGTAAATAAAGTACTTCACTCCTGTCTATAAGAAATACAAATGAGAGCAAAACAAAGCACAAGATGTGCCCCTCCCCAAATGAAGATGCTTCAGAAGGCCCGTGAGCTTTTTATCTCCCTCGCATACACTTACATTTTTAATGCCACAAGGCATACATTAAATTAAGGGTTCTTGTATATGCAATTATAGCATTTTAAAGAGTTTGTTCAGCAGCTGTTGAAAATAAGTATCAGCCACTCTGGGCAATTAAATTTCATAGCTCAAAATGACAGAAGGAGCATTCTCCATTAGCACAAGCATCAGGGAAGCAGATATTACCTTAACTTGGAAATTACTCTTGCTAAAGAAAAACTGAAAAGGCCATTGTCACTTGCCAAATAAAATTATTATTTTTAAACTAAGTATTAATTAATGTTATATACTAGAGTGACGAAGAGTTGCTAGAACTATTAACTGCTCCGCTTAGCCAGCTGTGTTACATATCAGAAAATTTATTTAGGTTTTCAAGAAAAAGGACTTTCCTTTTGCCATTTTTTGGTACCATTCCCAGTACAACTGTACTCCAGTACCTGTAGATGGGCCCCTATAGTCTATTACAAGACTGATTTTTTTATCGATACAATGATAGAAAAGCAAGTAAGGCTATTGTGTTTTCTCAGGTTTAATTTTCACAACAGAATAGGGACTTCAATGAAACTAACTAGACCCCAACAACATTCCCACCTTCCCTGAATCACAGGTTATCTAAACATTATATATTGTTTAAAATTATTTGGTTGATCAGGAAAACAAAGTCACCATATGTTTTTCATACTCAATATATCTCCAGATGGTATGATTAACAATGTACTGTAACTACAGGAAGTACAAAATTGACATTATGTATGTTAATTCCATAAAGCCATAATTAATAAAGGAGAAGGTGGCAGAGGTGCTCTCTGGCATCAGCTACGATCTTGTCGTCCAGAAAGACACATGCAGTATCTGCCCAGATTTGTGTACAGTGGCAGGTGAATAAATAATGTCGCATCTTCTATTGGAATATATCTAAGGCACCCACAAAAGATGCAGCATGCACAGTCTGAGTCACAGGCAAGGTGAGATCTTGACTGTAAAGCTACCCTAAAAGTAAAAATAAGGTAAAGGGTCTCAGTCAATGTTCAACCCCAGAAGGGAAGGAAAAAAAAAAAAAAAGGTCTAGAAGAGCTTTGCTAACTGGTTACCCATGAATCGGGAACGGCAAAGCCCAGCAGCAGTAGGAATTGCACGAGCAGAGCAATGCGTGCCCCAAACCTGGGGTGATACTCGGAGTCCTGAACTTCATGAACTGCTCTGAGTAACAGGATCTACAAAAACGGGGGTGCTTAACAACTTTCATCTCATTTCTCTAACATTTTTTTGTAACTCTGCTTTCCATAGACTGAAACTATACCCTGCAGTATATAAGGAGGAACTGGGCTACCTAATGCTGGCATACTTGTGCCTCCCCATCGCTTCTGCAGAAAACCAGGGTATGCCAGTCCTGGGCACCTGAGCTTGGTTCCCTCCTCACCCCCCTGACCTTCTACGGCACAGCAGTTCCAGCTCCCAAACCGGGTACCGGTGGCACATCATCTGAATGCAGCCCTTTGTTCCCACTCTTCGCGCTCCTCCAGATTAACATGCTTTCAGTTCGTATCGGCAATGCACTCTGGCACTGCCTGCCCAGGACAGCAACACAGGGAGAAACATTCTCTGTCGTACTATTTTATACCATAATCTTACAATTTATACCTTTTTCCATCTGCTGTGCTCCGGGCATAAAGATCAAGCCCAGAATACCTAATTTCTTACGAGAGTTCTTTCTTGGGTTTTTCCTATAATTGCAGGCTAATTGCTATTCTGTAAAATTTACTGGCCTGTTCTCCACGTGCTATCTTTGGATTTGCATGCATACGTCTTATCTCTGCTAATGGTGCTGCGAAGGGTGTGCACAAATCCCCACACGGAGAGATGAAATAATGGGACTCTTAAGGCTTATTTATTTCACACTGGAAAACATGTTATAGTTATTGCAGTAATCTCTGCGACTCTGATTTGGTATATGAAAGAAACAGGTATTTAATATATTTCTGTGTAACCTCACCTAATGATTACTGTAAAATCCAGAAAACTCTTGTTATCAAAAAATTTTGATACATTTCAAGTGCTCCTTATCCATTATAATATATATTTTGACTTGTAATTAATTATCCCTTCTTTTTGCATAGATGCAACATTCTTTTCTTTATATTATCCTTCATACAGTCTAGATAAAGTGTATGCCATTTTAGGTTGATAAAATTAGACTCCTGCAATTATTCTTCACAGAAGCCAGTGATAGTATTAATCATTCCTTCAAATTGTTCTTCCAGACAATGTAATGTTCTCCCAGTAAAATGTACAAGATGTTCTTATTGAACATTTCATTAACTAGCTCACTTAGTGCTCTTTGGAGTATGTTTACTATGGCATCTGTGTGTATGTAAAATATTTAGAGCTTTCCTTTAAAGTCTTCATATGTTGATCTTGATATATAGATTTTCTACCCTTTTTCACCGCACAAAGACTTCACAGAGTCTTTTGTATGCATTATACCGCAGGTATGTAGCCCTGTTTTGAATTTTTACTGTAATCTACCCATTTCTTTTTTATGTGAGCAGCTGAAAAATGTGGGTCAAGGGTAAACCTTAGCCTAGTGGCAATGAACAGTAAAAGCTGAACCTATCTGATCAGGTAGGTGTCTGTAATCACGTGAGCTGAAATTGCTGTGGATCAGATGTCAATTCTACTTGAATATTTGGAGAATCAGCAAAGTGAACTTGCCGCTAGCTGATAAACATTTGTTAACTACAGTGGTTAATTTTTAACTTGGGGAGGAGGTCTGAAGGTATAGCAAGTTATTAAACCCCTGGTTTTTTAAAGTAAAATGCTTTTCTGGTTTTCAGTCACTGATGACAGCAAATCAATATCTTAGGGTATGTTCATATATTCATGGGTTCAGCAAATACACTTTCTTGAACTTTAATCTGCAGGCTATCTAACTTCACTAGGAAGTATGGTTAATAGGGTTTAGAAAAACATCGCAGCCTGAAAACATTTTCTTTTCTGAAAAACAAAGGGGTGTTACCCCTTACCCTTCGTTAAGATAGTTGTTCAAATATTTAAGTTTCTGCAAAGACTCAGAGAGCTTAACCGGTAGATGCCTCAGTCCCAAATGTGCCCCCACCTGTGTCACACCCCCCAGACAAAGACTTTGCAGGCAGGCAGAGACAGAGGGGATGCTTTAATTGCACTTTTGCAAAGATGTGAGCTCCAAAGTGGGCAAAGGAGCAGAGGATCTTTGAGGAGCGAGGCAAAAAAAGCCAAAGATCCGGCCAGAAAAAGCACGGAGGATCTCTGCAGCTGACAGGGAGGAAGAAACATCCGAACTCACTGTTAATGGGAGACGAGGGTGTCCCTCAGTGCTCCCTCCCCACCCGTGCCTGGTGCTGGAGGACACATG
This sequence comes from Phaethon lepturus, assembly GCF_000687285.1. Lineage (NCBI taxonomy): Eukaryota > Metazoa > Chordata > Aves > Phaethontiformes > Phaethontidae > Phaethon > Phaethon lepturus. Next base: position 34,221 of record NW_010534207.1, on the reverse strand, counting down.
GCCACCGGGCACTTGCACCCCTGTCAGGCAGTTCGCCTTGCCAGTTGTCCTCACCTCCTCATCAGCAAGGTGGGACATCTGCCCAAGCAGGCCACCCCGCATGTTCATAACCGGGGCTTATATCAGGAAAATGGGTGCTGCAGGTCCGACGCTGCGGGGGATGCCGAGGGGCGTCCCTGCTCGCGCCCCGCCGCACGGGCGTGGAGGGCACTGCCAGATGCTTGGCTTGGTCGCAAAGCCCAGGCGACACTGGGAGGTTTTCCAGGTTAGGCGGGATGTATGGAATTTACCAAAATTTTCACAACGTTTGGACAGGACGTGAGCGCCTGTCTCACCAAGCGGTGCGGTTTTGAGCAAGCTTGAGCGCAGCACGGTACCCACCAAGGGAAGCTGCAGCAAGCGGGAAGAAGGGACCTAACGTCAGTGCAGAGAGGGGCCAGCAGCAGTCATGCTGTGAGTTGTCATCTGGGATGTAAACAGAGTGAAGGTATTTCTGTTTAAGACAGGATTTCATAGCATCAGATTTAATCTGCATGATCTGATTTGCATAGGTGGTGAAATCCTGCTACTCCTTTTGGCTTCAGTATTTAGATCAGGGATATTATATTAGACCATATGACAAGCTATGGATTGAAAAACAGGATTTGTAACAACCGTTTTCCAGAACTGTGCTTTGATGCAAATTCTTATTTTGATACACTTACACAAAAAGAGCTATCTCCATAGAAACCTCCTGAACCTTATGTCTTAAATAACTACTTTAAAGGGCTTATCTTGAGAGTTATTGAGGACACTCAGCTCTCACTGTCTCCTAAAATAGCAACGACTCTAGAAACTGCAGTGCTATTTTCCACTGTGTGCCATTCAACTCAGATTAATGTAAGGAGTTCAATATTTTAATAAACTGAAAAATAAATCTTTTTATATATCCAAATCTTCTTTAGCTTATTTTGTATATTTTTTCATCTGAGCACATTCAGATAATGCACACACAAACTTAAGTGATTTTCCACTGAATTAAACATCAGATATTGGGCTCAGACAATCAACTCTTTCTCTGTAGTCAATGGCGAGAATCAGGTACTTGCAGACAAATATTTATTCTGCCTAGTTCAGATGCCTTCTTTGCACAGACTGCCAAGGAGACCTTGGTGAGTAACACAGGTGAGATGCCCAACTTCTGGATGACAAAAGTTAGATGGGATGAACTCTGTTTCTCATGCTAGTCAACTGCTAGAGCCGTAGCCTCTGCGATCCTAGCTAAAACCAGTATTAGGCATCCTGCTGACATTGCTTGATTCCTATAAAAATCCAGTAAGCAAAAGCTCTTCATAAGTTATGTGTAAAACAGTCTTCAAATAGCAGTAGTAAATCCACCTGGTGAGCAGACAGGATTCTTTACAAATCCGTATTATGAGATGTTTTCTTGGCTGTGGGAAAATTAAACAGCTTATTCAAATCCTTTGTTTATCTCTGTTTACTGGTTATGAATATATACGCCTTGAAATCATCGGGAATTTAAGTGCTTCTTAACAGAGAGGTAATGTAATACGTGATGTAACACAAGGCCCAACACTGTGAGGTATCAAAAAGCGAAGTGTTGAGTGCCTTCGGTTCCTGTTGGCTTACACAGAGTGTGACAGAATATTCATGGGGCTCGGAGTCCTCCAAGATCAGCTCTCAAGGAGCCTGTCCTGCATCTTCACCCAGGACGTGCCTACATGAGAATTGACTGGAAATTGTAGAAGGGTGCTTGCTTCTTTAGAGGTTGGGAAGAACTGTCAGGACAAAGCTTTTATCTCTCCAAATGCCACTTCATGCTTTGGCCAGTAGCTTTATAACATCCTATATTACTCCTGCTATGATACTGAATACTATTAGCACAAAACTTCTGGATTAAATACAGTGCCATTCACTGTAAGTTAAAACCCAAACCTGCACTTTTGATCGCTGTTTGTAACTCTGCTAACAAGTGTCTTCTGTTAATACTGATACCAGGTGACTGTCCTCAAGCTCCTCAGCTACTCTGAGAGTTTCATGTTTCAAATTGGAGATTTTCTTTACTGAGACTGAGTAATGCTCAAGTCAAATGTCACAATGCAAACTGCCTGAACGGAGGGAAGATTGAGCACAGTGGGTGGCATTTGCACCACTGGGCAATAGGTGCAGAAGAAAAGACAACGTGGGCTGTGTCCAATGCAACAGCTTCTTCTTGGTTCGTGGAGGCCTAGAGTTGTTCTATAGAGCATCATGCCTTAAACAATAAGCTGTAGAGTAAGCTCTCAAGGAGCCTTGAGTGACCGGATTGGATCATAAGCAAAGTCCAGAGCTTTGGGACTGGAGCCAGTATGTCTGTGAGGTGATGTTCTGTGCCATGTAGATTTACTGGCCAAGGTCCGCTTTAGTTTTAGTTCTAGATCTGTGCTCCATATCCACAGCAATGTGCAAACATGCCTGAAGGTTTGCAAAAAGTTCATGGGCCAAATGATAGTACCACAGGATCACTGAATACATTTTTTTGGAAGAGACCTCCGGAGGTCATGTAGTCACAGCCCTGCTCAAAGCAAAGCTAATTTCAAAGCTTTAAACACGTTGTTCAGAGTTACGTCCAGTGGATTTAAAAAAAAATATCCCGAGGATGGAGATTGTACAGCCTTTCTGGACAATATGTTCCAGTGCATGACTCTTATTGTGAAATTTCTGTTTTAAAATAATTAAAAGTATAAGAAAAGAAGAAAAAAAGCTCCTTCACTGGCCACCTCCACAAAACAAAAGCAAAACAAAACTTTCATTTCAAACCAGCTCTATTTTGCACTCCTGAAAATCTACACAGTTTAATCTTGAAGCAGCTAAAAGGAATGTAATACTTGATATCAAGGGATAGCAAGATTTGTAGATAGAATTAGGTAAAGAATTGAAGACTATCTCAGATTTACTTCTCAGCAAGGATTTACCTTGGTCTCAGTCCTGAAGTCATTACTCAGGAACGCTTCCCCCAGTGACAAGGTCCCAAGACAGCTAGTCCCAAGCTGCCTGGAAGGCAGGCGGAGGGGTTGTTCCGTGCTGCTATGAGCTCTGAGAGGAGAGCAATAAAGCAGATGTCTGCTCGGGTTAGGGGGCACTGGAGAAGTAAGTGTTGGTGATAAGTACGCAGGAGCTTATCCCTGTAATATCCAAACACCTTCGGAGCATATGATCATTTACTGCTGCCTTTGTTTTAAAGGATGTAATAAAATGTATGTTCAGTTAGGTGGAGTTTTTTTAAATTAACTTATGATTTGATTGTCTGTGGCTTTTCAAGGATCTCACGGACAGGTCCATTTCGAGACAGTACTGAGCACTGTCCATTTGGAATTACCCAGCCCTTTCAGCTGTTGAGAGTTATACATTCAAAAATACTGTTCACTTTATTTGCAGAGAGGATTTAGCTTGTAAGCATAAGAATACCCATAGGTTTGAAAAAACAAATTACTCTTAGTGGGCAGTAATGCCTACTGTGAGTAGCTTCAGGCGTCATCTCCCACAAACGGCTACTCTTTTGACCCAGAGGATAGCGGCTTTCCATAATCACCTGCAGCCCCAGTTAATGTGTAACATAACGTATGTGTAACAAGAGACTAAGAGGTAAAGGGGAAAGGCCAGCTCTGCTTCAGAAAAGCTTTGATGATGCAGTTTCTACAACCTGCTCTGTTGCCTTGGGAGTGGACATACACATTAAATTTTACTTTCCAGTTCCACTAAGGCTATGTTAAAATGAGTATGCATAAGTTTTAATTACCAAGGCCAAAAAGGGAGTGTTGCACTTCATGCTTTGCCTAGCCACATCAATGTTTTACATGTGAGCTTAAACCCCGAAAAGGCTTCTATTTGCATCACCCGAAAGAAAATGCAGGAGGATGACGGGACAGGCAGGCACCACTTTGCTCAAACCAGAGGTGACCTTGGTGAAACACAACAGCTTATTTTGTCCCTTCTACTTGCTGGCTGTATCCACCTTTTGCTAGATCACAGACTGTGAAGGGTAGGGACTACGTCTTTCTCACACATTTTTGTTTTCTCCTTAAGACAGCAGGAGCCAGGGGCTTCTAGATGCTGCACAAAATGGTACTAATAAATACTTGTTTGGATACCAAGAAATGTGACAGCAGTAAACACGTTTTTAAACGTTTTGCCCTGCAGTTAGGATACGTGTTTGCTCGCCTCAGCAGAGCATGTTAGCTGAGGTTCAGTGACTCACTAAACTGTAGTCACGTGGGCTTTTTGTGAGCTTAGAGTGTGGGCAGAGGTTGCTTGTGTCTGCCTGCAGATGTACCCCGAGTCCTTTGTGGGTCTCCGTCTAAGTTCTAGAGCTGCACAGGTAATGGATAGTTTTCAGCATGGTTGCTGAGTCAAGAAGTGCGTATGTGTGTATGTTGTGGAGGGTGTAAGCCAGCAATGTGCAAGCAACGTTACTTCATTCTGCTTTAGTATGGAATATTTCATTTGAGGGGAACCCTTCAAGTCAAGTGGCCTTATATCTGACAGTTTTGGGGAGCTCTTCTGCTTTTGCAGAGCTACAAGGCTCTGGGCAAACAGTAGCAGCAGAAGTGTAGCAAAAGTGTCCGTAACTGTATATAGCAAACACGACCAGCTACTTTCATTGCAAGAAGAATCTGGAGAGCTGAGCATCACTCAGGGTTAGAAAAGGTGTGAAGTGCAGCCGGCACCACAGCTGCAGCTCTTCTGTTCCACCAGCACTGCACGTTGCTGCAGTGTCAGCGCGGCGCTTCGGGGAATTCCTCATGTTCCCGATGTAGATGCGACCAAGGGCAGATTTACCTCAAAACCTGCAGACTTTTCCCCTTTGGAACTGTGTGGTACAATGAGTGGTCCAAGTTAGGAAGTAGGAGAACCACTGCACAGCTCATCTTTTCCTCCTCTTACATTACTTCTACCTTGATCTATGCAGCTCTAGATGCACCTGCTTCTGCGCAAGCTTAGCTCCAGAATACCAACTTTCTCAAAGCCCCTCAAAGAGGATTTTTTCTGCTTTATGTTAGCAGGACAGTTTTAATATGAAAACCACCGATCAGAGCCCATTCTTTCTTCATCAGCTGGTTTTCTGATAAAGCTATCACAAGAGATGGACACAAAAGCCAGAGTTTGTTCCCAGCCTCATGGAAAGATGCTTGTAGGAAGTGCTGTTGGTCTGGCAAATTAAGTCTAATGTATCTACTGGATTCCTGATCAGCTAGTCAGATGCATCAGACACACATGTAGAAACTGCACATCACCTGTACTGGGAGTTTCATTTCCGTGCACTCATGATACGGAGTTGTTTTGAACTCGTGCAATAAATCCTGGTCTTAAAAATTTTTGTTGTATGAGCAAAACCTGTACGCAGCTTGTTGAAATTGGTCTGTGGTTTAGGACAACTACTTGGCATTCTCCTTATTCTTTCCCTTTGTCATCACTGACATCTACATATGAAAGTAGTAAAAAACAGTTCCTGATATTTCCAAGTTACTATTCTTAACAGATTGCAGCATACTTCCTACAGCCAGTGTCAATCGTTTGGCCAGCCCGCCGCAGGCTCTGCCCAAGGCACCCAGGGTGCTGGAAAGCCAGTGAGCTCAGCACCCAGCATGATTTGGCCCCGCTACAACAAGGTGACCTGGCGAAAGAGCAAGCCGGCCGCCGGCGGAGCTCCTTGGAAAGAGGTGGCAGCGTGACCATGTCGTTTCCTTTCCACCCGCAGCCTGGCAGCTGCCCTCCATGCTAGACCAAGAGCTCTGGCCTCTGACCAGCACAGGTTTTTGAGTTCCTACTCTAAAGGTCAAATGCAGTTTCCACCAGGAAAAAAAAAAAAGCCTTCCTCAGAAAAGGGAAAAAAAGAAAAAAAAAAGAAAGAGAAAAAAATATTATTAAATGTGTGTCTCAAAGCAAATGGGCAGCTGTGTGTTAAAGGTCAAATTCCCGTTGTTGCAACCCGGCTTTGTTGCAATCCTGCAATACCAGCAAGCAGAAACTCAGTGGGGAGAGTCAGAGGGGTGATGTGCCTAACACTTGAGGAAACCACTAAGAAACCACCATATAAAAAACCTTGTTCCTGTAAAACTATTAATGGAACAAAAAGTGTTATTACACAAAACATACCAGAAAATGTAACAAACTGGGAAGATTTCTTCACAACCCCACATATAACTTGCATATTTTTGACTAGGATAGTTAAACCACTATGGTAGCCTTTTTAGAAAACAAGAATTCTACCTGTAGATAAGCAAATAGTCACAATTTCATCGCATTGTTGTTTTACGTAGTAAGGTTGCCCAAAAGTTTATACACTAAGCTTTCACGGTTTTATTTTTTATAGTTTTCCCAACATTACTAGGAAAATTTTTCTCCTCAGACTTTTTTTTTAATTTCAGCTGTTATAGTTAAACTATTTCAAAACCACAAAAACAGAGAAAAATGCAAAAATGTCTGCTTATCTTTAAAAATTGTTTAAATCCCCTTACTGAAAGGCCATACTTCTGAGCAGAGTCCTAAGCATGGTATGGTCACGTTTGCAAGAGGATATTTCTTCCCATACAGTAAACTGACAACCCTATCTACTCTGTACTGTGTAATTACAAAATCTCCATTAAATGGAGTCTTGAAATCTAACAGTAGAATTCTCTGAAGATTTTGATTGCAATGAACACTCTCTGTCCCCTCAAATTCCCCAGGTGTCTATTTGTCAGAAAACGAGTGGGGTAAAGACCTTACGAAATGATGGTGATTGCTTAATGAAATACAGAACATCATTCACACTTGCCAAAGGATTGCATGAGTGAGTTAAATTCTGACATGTTATTATATCTTAATGTCTGTTTTCTGAATGTGACACTTTTAATAATGTTATTATTAAGATTGTTTATTTAATGTTTTTGTGCTGAGCCTAAGTACAGCTATATCAGAAGTGAAAGGGTTATATTTACATTACACTATGCTGGGACATAAGATACCCCAGATAGTGCCACACAAACTAGCTCTCAAATTGGAAGCCACATAGCTATACCAGTACAAATGCTCTGCTAGCCATAAAATTATGCCAATGCAGCTCTTCTGGGATTCACTCTTGTGTCAAGTCTCTACACAGTGCTGGCCAGACATAGCTAGACATAGCCAAAAATAACATCAAAACTGAAGTACGATACTTGTATTCGCAGACAAAGGTAAACATATCAGTGCAGGATACAGCTATAACTTGGCCTCTCAAATGTAAGAAATCCTCCTTATGTATACAGAAAAGATCATTATTTCCTAGGTCAAATCATGCAAAATTTTAAATTGGCCTTGGGAGAAATAGGTTTGGACCTTTGGAGGATAAATAAAAAAAAAAAAAACCACACCACAGTCTATAATATAATCTCTTTCAGAATTCTAAATGCTTCCTAACGTCAATGGGAGTCCAGACTGCAGATATAGATCTCAAAATAATATAGAAACTGCAAGACTTCCCAAAAGGTCCCTAAGAAAGCTGAATAACTTTCTTTAATCAGTTACATTATATGCTGCTGCTAAACAAGTATGGTCCAATCCACATGACTACTGTCGTCTCAGTAGATGAATGGATGAATGAATGAATGAATGAATGAGTGAGTGAATGAGTAAATCATTACAAGGTCTATTATGAACAGACTCAATGTTATAACGAAGCCTGGAAAGAGTCTGAGACTCCTTATGTACCTGATTACCATTAAAGTGAAAAAGCAGCTGTACAATCTTTTACAGGAAGCTTTTTCCATTAATGTTCATTTTTATGTTTAAGATTAATTAGCAAAGTCAGTTCACTATGTGTTTTTATCAGCAGTGAAATAGTGTCTGTAAATAAATGTGAGAAAAAAATAGCAAAACCTTGACCTTTAAAAAGTATTTGAAAATATTTCATCAAAATTAAAGGTTTGACAGATAAGCTATTTGAAGATGTCAGCTTTCTAGTTAAAAGTCCCTATGTTAAAGTAAAATAGGTAATTCGTATTGTAGCTCTTGCTTTACCATACCACTATTGTGCAACTCAACCGTTCTGGGTGGGTTTCTCAGGCTTTGTTCTGTCCATACCTTTGCTGTGGGTCATACATTGCTCAAGCCTGTAATAGCAATTAAGGTCTTTGAGACATGACCCGACTCCTGAAATTAGTTGAAAGTGGTCGATAGGCTCATTAATGGTATAATACCATAAACCTAATTTCTTAGGCTAAATATCCACCACTCATGGCAACTGAAACAGACTGAAGATGCATACATACACATACATTCCCAGTCTTTACAAGGGTTTGAGGGAGAGACGGGCCCTAATCCTCAATCTCCCTGACGCGCAGAGGGTAGAGGTCTTTGTGTTGCGGCCATTCCTGAACCCAGGAAAAGTTCTACATTTCCCAAGACAAAGTACTCATTGACTTCAGGGATGGTCCATACTACAGTGCTTATTGGGACACCTACTTTGAATTTTAGAGTAAGAAACCAAGACACACAATAAGGTGGCATTTTTAATTTTATTTGTTTCTTTGTTTATTCCAATAGCTCTAAAATTTCCAGATGACAGAGCAAGTGTTACATTGAGGGAACCCAATGGCATAGAGAGTTCCTGGATTGAGGCTCAATTTCTGAATGATGGCTGAAACATTTAATTTATGTGGAGGTACCTGTGCAGAGAAATTTGCACATTTGTGCTTAACACAATGCTCTTCAGAATCACACACATGGTGAGAGATGTCTACTTAATCATTACAAGGGTCACATTATTTTTATGTTACCAGATATCTCAAATGAAAGGCTTAGAAATTTGCAAGAAATTCACCAGTTACATTGGCTGAATGAAATAAAAAACCAATATTATTTCCTTATAAATATTACAATTTGCATTATTAAATATTACTCCTGGAGAGCAGTTAGACACTTTGAATGGCTGAAATTGTGACAAGGAGCAACAATTCTCTATACCAGTTGTGGAAATGCTCAGTTTACTATACAACTACGGTTACTTGAATGAATTGCAGCAGTAATCAATAACTGCTTCTGGAACATCATCAAATTCCTTTTCAAAAGAGACTTCTTAAAATCCTTAATTTTAAAATATGTTTTCCTACAAGTGTAATCATTCTCATCTGCTTTGTGTTTATTAAATGAAAAAAAATGCCAAAAAAAGTCACTTTTCATCATCACTCTTTTTGTTCTGAGAACAAGGAAGTTGTGAAAAAGGTCAAGGGCCTCCTAAGTCTTCAGCACCTAACACATCAAGTGACACTCCCCTGATCATAAGATTAAATCAAGTCACAGGATGTGTGCCCTACGGGTATTGGTTAAACTGTTCTGGAGCTGAGTGGATTAGACTGGCATCCTGCGTTTTACTTGAAAGTGTACTATGCCAGAAAGGTCAACGGTGTTTCAAGGAAGTTGTTAATTGAAATCAACCAAATGAGACAACTCTCTTCCTGGAGGAAAACTTTGCCCAGCCCTGCTTTGCCTTCGGGATAATACATATCAGAACTGGCATTTAGGCATTTTGACCAGAATTTTGCTGTTGATCAGCTTGCACAGCAAAAGCAACATTTTAGTAAGTCTCCCCTGACCTTCAGAAAATTACAACAGGTTTTTCTGTATATCTTTTTTACTCTTATTTAGGAAAAAAAGATCAGGATGGCTTATGATACCAAGATTTTACTTATTGTATGATTGTAAACCTGCAAATATGGCAACTTCTGTTGTTATCCTATCAGTTCTTGCAGATAAGGTCTGACTAGGCCAATGCTTTCTGGGTACTTCCCAAGGAGGAACTCACTGGTAGCAGTTTCCAGCACCAGCTTTATAGGCTTTGTGTTTGTAGGAGACACAGAAATGTTGATTTTTGAAGGGAGTATAAAGTGGAGACTGTGACCAGTTGGAGTCAATGTCTAGGCACGTTTTTTTCCCAAAAACCAATCTTCATTTCTGGAAAAGTGCCAACTCAGTAAGCCTTATCCTCTTTTCCTACAGCTGAGAGCAGTCTCCAAGAGCTGAGGCGCTTGGGAAGGTTGCAGGCAGTCCTTATGTCTGAACCATTTCCCGGTGAACACAATTGCAAATTCCCATCATCATCACTGAGACAGGAGTAAGGCCCCATGCGTTTCCCCCATGCTATCACCATGGCAGTTATATTTCAGTATTGAAGAAATGATCCCGGTATAACTTAATCACATTAAGTGGCGAGTGGTTCAGTTAATGGATTTTTAGAAAGTACTTTGAAAACCCTTCATGTATGCCATTAACACACTGCTCTTGCTGGAAAGAGTTGCACAGGCTGCGTCATGGCCCAGTTGTTGGCTCTTTGTGCCATTTCAGGGACAAATCATGGTAGGTGCATATTCTCCCTGTACTTTAATTTCCACCAATAGATAGTTAGCAAAATGCTCAACCAGATAGAGCATCCAGTTTGTCCTCCTGAATGTTCATGTCTTGGAAACTGGAGAAATATCTCAGTTTGACGGCAGTTCTGGTGACACCAGGTTCCTGGGAAGAGGTAACATCTTCTATTAGATCAATGGATATAATGGACTCTGTCGTACCAAATGGACTCTAAGTGACATTTCTATACCATGACTGATTTGATGTGTTTTAGACATCTAATTTGGGATGAGTTTAATAGGACTCTGGAACTGCAGACTTATTGCTACTGAAGGGAGTCCAGGTGTGTAGTTTAAATACAGTCCTCTACACTGCAAGTGTTTAAAGTCTTGCATTTAATCACAGCCAAGGTGTCAGATGAAATAATAGTCATAAAATCTCCATTTCAACTTGCCAGAACCCAGCCTAGAATTCTATTCCCAGACCCCTTTGTTGCAACATACTAACCTGATGCACACCTGCCTAGACATCTATCAAAATAAGAGCATCATCAGATAAAATTTTGGTCTTGGAGTAATGTTATTTCCATTTACCCTGGAGCACTCTGGCACTGGACTGGTATCCGTAGACTTGTGTCTCCAGCGGTGTCTGCCAAAGGCCTCCAGAAGTTGTCAGGCGGCTCGCTAAATCAGACGTATGTACTTGTTTGCCATATCTGATAGTAATTTTTTCCCAGCTTTCTGTTAAATGATTTTGCAGATTCATAGATTGCTGTAAAGAAAACTAAACATATAAGTCAAAATGGAAATAATACTCTGTGAAGGACTAGATATCGTTATCCACAATGGTAGTATTGTAGTTTAATTGAAGACAATAGTGTGTAGTGTTAAATGAGCAGTATCAACATCTATCCCAGAACTAGTAATAAAAAAACTTCAGGAACAACCTTAATTTCATCACCACTTTCAAACAAGGTTTTGCTCTTGCTATCAAAATGCATGTGTAAAAGCAGCAGTTGTCAGTATAAGCCAGACAAATATGTGTACAATTCAGTGAAGACCTCATTCCCATGTGGAGTTATCTAACTTGTTTGCAAAACCATGATAAATGTGCAGGTAAATATAACTAGCAAAGCAGAGTGAATATGAATCTCAGATATTTTAAAATTAAATTTTCTTTAAGTTCTGCATGCCAGATGCTATTGATGAATGTCTTACAAAAATACACTGACTCAAGGCAGCAGATTTTAGTTATTGACTACCCACAGTATTGAATAAAATGCTGCAACAACAACTCCTATCAGTTAGAACTTCCTGCTTATTAAAGTCTAGAAAACCAGTTTTTCAAATCACTGACAAAAAGACTTAGGTTACCCATATCCAAACACTCAGTATCTCCTCATGTTGTCCCATGTCTGCCCTGTTTTAGTTTTTTGTGACCACAAAGTAGTGGAAAAATTTGGCTCAATAGCTATGACTGATGAGTTGCCCCAGATTCTTCATAAAAATCAGCTGTTCTAGTAAACCAGCCACTAGAGTGAACATAACCCTGTGAATCTAATACAGACACGGTTACAGTAGTATACTGTCAATTCACTTCTTCACTCCTGCCAAATGCGGAGTCCAGCAATAGCATCATAGAGCTGCTATGCCACACTGCTGACTATAACCATAATTTTTTCTTTTTACCTTTTTTTCTTTAGCTTGGTTCAAGCCTTACTCTCCTCAGGATTTAATGAAAAATTAGAGTTGTTCTTGTTTCTTCATCAAACATGCTCTGCTTAACTAGATAACAACAGCAAATGGTGACAGGGAATTTCTACTAAAACAAAATACGTCTTTCCCATTTTGCGCTTTAAGGTGAGGCATCTAAACCCTTGATGTTTACATGAAATCTGAGTGCACCTCATGCAGGTCATCCCTCTTCCTTTGTATGAGTTGAAAGAGAAGGTAGGGAGAGAAAAGATGCAGCGTGATACTGGGGAAAAAAACTGCTGCCAGACTTCCGAAGATGAACTAACAAGTAAATGAGAGTACTTTGCTTTTAGTCACAAGACCATCCCAGCACATGAGTTACCTAAATGAGTTAAGAGAAGGAGAAGGAATAGCAATGTCAGTAAGGTTCATTATAAGCAATAACTTAAGTAGGGTGTGCTGTGTGAGACACGTCTGTCACAGCCTCACACAAAGGCAGGCTGCCAGCCTCTGTAATTACTTTCCTAATGATTTTAGTTTTCTGTAAATTTAGTCCCATATGAGTAGCAGGAGCCAGTCTTCATCTGCTTATACTGCTACTTATTGGTGTCACGGCTCTGTCCTCCCAGATGCCTCAGCAGGAGCAGGCAACCCATCTCAAAGGGCATCTGCCTGCTTGCCGTCTGGCATGCAGCCTTACTGTACTTAACACTGTTGCCTGGCTCGAGGGTCTGTCTTTACCTTCATATCGTCATGGTTTTTGCCTATGATTATTTCTTTTGCACAAGTATTTGTCAGAAAGGTGAAGGTGTTGGTACATCTGTGCTATAGTTCCACTTCCCTAAATATTCCAGCGTAAGAGGTGTTTATTTATGTGTTCCATACCTACAGCGTGGCTTCCTTCAGGCAGACAAATTAATGACAAGGATGATGCAACTGAATTTTAAATACTAACAAACTTCCTAAATCCAATGTCTGACTAATGTGGGGGAGCTATTAAATAATTATATTAAATGCTAGACTTGAGTGCTCTTTCTACCATATATTTGGGTGAGGATTTTTCACCCTTGACATTTGATGGGACATCAGAGTTTGCCTCTGAAAAGAAAAAAGCCACTGTTGCTAGAGAAAGGGTTTCAATGGCTTTCAACTGCTATTTTCAGGAAGCACCCAGAATAGTTTGGATGAGTCAGAAAGACAGAAGCGGTTTAAGACATCTCTATTGCCAATTCAGCTGGGGGCATCCAAACGCCAAAACTGTTCCCACATCACTCTATCCCTGTTTCTGCAATTGCTGTGTGTCTGGGGACACGACTGGTGGCTTCCCTCTGACAAACGCTTCAGCACTCTTCCCTGCAAAGCTGTGTTAAGGCTACAGTGATCTCTGCATCACAGGGAATAAATAAGAGGGCAGCGGATGAGCAGTGGTGCACAAAACCTAGGCGAGGGCAGCATGCGATTCACAGGCACACGGAACTCGACTTAGACTCAGCTACCGTCTAGCACATGCACACTGACCAAGAGCAGGGCTCCTAACGACCTCTGTTTCCATAATTGCTACATCACTGTGACGTTATTTTAAAATATGTTGCTTGTTTAAATAGTTATGGACATTAGTATAATGTATGTGCGTACATAATGTATTTAAGTAGTACAAGGAAATTCTCTGCAGGTTGACTGGTCAATGTCTGCAAAACTGAGCTCTGCCCTCAGAGGTGCACAAGAGGTGCCCACACCTGGGAAGTTACCTCTGGAAGCAACTGAGAGCAGCTGGAATCCTGGTGGCCCTTCGGTGGCAAGGGGTATCCAGATTTCAGGCATTCTCTCAGGAGTGGTTACCATTCAACAGAACACCTTGTTAGCATGTCAGCGTGAAACAGCCCCAGCTGCACTGGCACTCTCTCAAAAATTATATCTAACTGCACGTGACGCTCTCTGAACTGCCACACACAGACATTCCTGGTCTGAACTGCTTTCAGGCATTCTGCCACTAGCTTCCGCAGGGCTGACCCGAGCGAGCCTTGCTCTGAATCACATGTTGGTCACTGCAATCATCTGAGTTTAAAAAAAAAAATTTCCAGAGTACAAACTGGAATGAATTCAAGCCTCATGTGACTATGTCCTGTTCATTGTATGCTTCATTGACTTTAGCACAGACACACTGTACTTGCTGCAAATATTTTGTAAATACCATCAGCAACACAATTTAAGTCTGCTTAAATGAGGGTGGAAGAATTTTCTTACGTTGATGGTACTTTTAATTATCTTTTTTCTGGAAGGTAAACAGCTTAGCACGTAATTTCCTTAGAACACAGTGAGTCCCATCAAAAACAATACACACAAGAAATGAAGTTTACTTAGTGACAAAAAATCATAACTTTATGTTTCATTAATGTAAATAGCATTTTAACATGTGCAATTAACTATAAATTAGTAGATAGAAGTAAACACTCCCACTTTCTTACTGAAAGTATATTTTAAAACTTTAATGGGAAATACACCCTGTTTCTTGGTTTGTATTCCTAATGATGACTTTTTTCCCATAACTTTTTTCTTAAAATCCATCCAAATAGACATAGTTCTCTCATTTCCTTAGATAAATCAGAAAACACAAATAGTTAGGAGGTAAAATGATTTTTATTGTAAGACAAACAAACAGAAAAAGAACAGCAAAATATGGTCACTCCTGGCAATGTAAACAATACCAGCAAAGCACAATGTCCAAAGTCCTTTCTGGTTCGCATTAGTGTTAATGGAATTTTTCTGGGTTTACACTAGCGTAGCCAAGGAGCAGGATTTGCTTCATTCAGAGATCAGTTTTATCTTTGAATCAGCTGCTGTGCCTTCTGAATATTGGGCCCCATTTTCCATAGACTGGCATTTGAATGTTTAATAATTTCTGTGTAACGTGAATGAGTAAATATGCTAACTCATTGTTCAGTCAGGTTGGATCGTCAGTCACTCTGATTAGGTGCACTGACTCCACCAGCACTAAGGAGATAAGAAATAGGATGGGACTCATCCAGCCAACATTCGCCATCAGAAAATCAAGCATCTCGTCTGAATAAGTAATTGCAACACAGCCAGAAGTGAGACACTGGTATCTCGAGGGGGCAAGTTGTTACACCTCTCCTAAAATCTATTTTCCTTTGATGACAGCCTTAGAAAGGAGTGAGTTTCCCTTTGGATTCATCTGCATTTATCTTTCTTAGACTTTCTCCAGTGACAATAATTTGAGTTTGTGACAAGGTGTCCTTTTTAAATGGCTGTGCTCAGGTGACCCAAGTTCAACCTGTGGTGCAACTACTACCGTCTGAGTGCTTGAGGATATTAAGTCCTTAGAGACTAGGTGAAGGCTTCAAATGCTCTGCCCATAGAAGTAAATGGATTGAATCACTAAAATTAAATAAAAATGGGAAAACGGGAATGGAAAATTACCAGGATACAAAGAGTACCTCGGGGTATAAACGAGTTGCTTGTAAATATAGCAATTCTTTACTCACATGTACAAAGCGAACTTGTTGCCAAATCTATGGTCTGGAAGGCATTCTTCCCCACCTCCCCCCCAACATAATGGAAGAGATCTAAATATTTTTATTGTCTTCCTTGGGCACACTGAGTCAGCCATCATCTGCTCCATCAAGTGGGCAGGTCCCCATGACAAGTATCAGGTGATTCTAGGTAAGAGTGCAGTCTGCTGGGCATGGCTTCTTCCACATTTCTCAATGTTTATGTTTAGAGATTAACTTAAAGATGATGAAACAAATACAAAATAAAAAATAAAAAACCACTTTTTACAGCTATCTTTTACGTGCTGTTCTTAAAAGGGCACTTTGGTTCCACAAAGAACATAGTCAAAGGCATGAGGAAGTTTCTTTGGTTCATAAATTTAATTAAGCCACAGTTATGCCAAATTTTCTGACTAATTGGGAATGATGAGATGTTGTCAAGCCCTTTAAGCACTCTACTCCTAGACATGTAACCCTTAACATGCCAAAGGCACCACATAATAAATATGCATTTTTCATGTTACACTCTTTATGTAGGCACATGAAATAAGACAACTGCAGGTTTGCTTAAGCTGCTCACAAGAATTACCCATAACAAGAGTAAATGTGATGAGGGAAAAAAGATAGAGGGAGAGAGAAATAGAGGGAGAAATTATTTTCTTTATTTGACATTTCAGAAACAAATCAAAAAGGCAGAAATACTTTTCAAAATTATTCTTCTTCCAGTTATCTTGCATCTGGATCACTGGTTAGTGTGTTAACCATCCCATCAACAGAACTATCAAATAAACAGCCTTTTCTTCTCTGACCTTCTATCACCATAGGTATTAAAACGCTCTTAAAGAAAGCAAAAAGAATTGCATAGTTTTTCCATCATACGTTTCAAAGCTTTGAGGTGGGTTGGTTAAGATTAATGCATGTGTCTTCATAACTGTTGGAAAAAGCCAGCTTAACTTGCTATTTATCAGATTTTTCTGGATATAGGTGAAAACAGCTGTCCTCAAAGGAAGCTAGGAACAAGGTATTGTAAACCATCAGAGTCTGTTTACTGTAGGGTCTCTATTGTCAAGACTTAAGTTATGTCTCCATGACAAACATAAACCTGCTATCGTTAATAGATGGGACAATAGCATTGCTGTTAAGCTTTTTCTTGTAAGACTTTTACTACCACCTACCAACCCAAGGAATTAAGTGTTAGTTTGGAGCACTATGGTCAGGGCCAGTTCTCAGTTAATGCAAGCCACCTTAACTTCATGAAAATGAATGAAGGTAACTCCCTATGCACAATTAAACATTTGTCCCTTAAAGAGCACAGCTGAAGATCTGAACTAAATCACTTGTAAATGAGCTAAAACAGATGTTCACAAACAGTTCTGCATGTTCAAAGAGCAGTCCACCTCCTACCTTAAAGTGGCATATGGCCTGGCCTGGCTAGGCTAGGTCAGGCTACGCTAGGATTGGATCAGATGTCCTGAATTACAGCATCTGCTTTTCAGATGTGTTTTATGCTCACTGACTGACTCCCAAGTAGCAAGACATTTACCTCATACTCTCCTACAATGTTCCTGATAGACGCTTCCCAGTGCCTCCTTTAAAACTCTAGTGCTCAATATAAATGGGAGGGGATCTAAAATATTTTTGTGTTCTTTGATAGTTTTAAACCTTTTATTAGGTTTCCTTTACATTATTTCTCTCTGATAATAGATATTACATGATTCACTTTTGTTTTGCAAGTCTTTAGCCAGAACTTCTGGATAAGTTATGGAGTGTAGATACACGGGTTTGAAATTCACTCACCCATAGGATGTGCTTAGAGGAGGGATGTGAGACTTGAGACCTGCTGTCAATCCAGCACTGAATTTCCCATTGATCAAATATTAATTGAAATTATTTCACTGTGTAAAATCTATAGATCATCTCAAAAAAGTGATGCACAACTGTACCCATCCACTGATCAGGGCAAACAAGTAAAATGAAACTAAAATCAAAACACTTGAAAACCTCACAAGATGTAACAATGTCACAAGTAAGACACTAAAATATTTTATTACTAAGTCTTTGCATTGCCTCTCATCATTCTCCTTCTATGATGGAGTGACCACATCAGTGGACAAAGGAAGAGCTACTGATGTCTATCTGGAATTCTGTAAGGCCTTTGACACAGTCCCTTACAACATCCTTCTCTCTACATTGGAGACATAAGGATTTGATAGGTGGACTGTTGGGTGGATGAGGAATTGGTTGGATGGTCACATCCAGAGGGTAGTGGTCAACAGCTCAATATCCAGATGGAGATCTGTGATGAGTGGTGTCCCTCAGGGGTCCGTATTGGGACCAGTGCTCTTTAATATCTTCATCAATGACATAGTGGGATTGAGGGCACCCTCAGCAAGTTTGCAGACAACACCAAGCTGAGTGGTGTGGTTGACACGCCTGAGGCATGGGATAACATCCAGAGGGACCTGGACAAGCTCAAGGAATGGGCCTATGTGAACCTCATGAGGTTCAACAAGGCCAAGTGCAGGGTCCTGCACCTGGGTTGGGGCAACCCCCAGGATCAGTCCAGGCTGGGGGATGAAGGGATTGAGAGCAGCCCTGCCGAGAAGGACTTGGGGGTCCTGGTGGATAAAAAGCTGGATGGGAGCCAGCAATATGCACTTGCTGCCCAGAAGGCCAACTGTCTCCTGGGCTGCACCCAAAGCAGCATGGCCAGCAAGTCAAGGGAGGTGATTCTGCCCCTCTGTTCCTCTCTGGTGAGACCCCACCTGGAGTCCTATGTCCAGCTCTGGAGCCCTCAGCACAGGAAAGACATGGACCTGTTGGAGCGGGTCCAGAGGAGGGACACAAAAATGATCAGAGGGATGGAACACCTCTCGTATGAGGACAGGCTGAGAGAGTTGGGGTTGTTCAGCCTGCAGAAGCCTTCCAGTACTTCAAGGGGGCTTATAAGAAAGATGGGGACAGACTTTTTATGAGGGCCTGTAGTGATAGGACAAGGAGTATTGATTTTAAACTAAAAGAGGGCAAATTTAGACTAGATCTAAGAAAGAAATGTTTCACAATGAGGATGGTGAAACACTGGCACAGGTTGCCCAGAGAGGTGGTAGATGCCCCATCCCTGGAAACATTCAAGGTCAGGTTGGATGGAGCTCTGAGCAACCTGATGTAGCTGCAGATGTCCCTGCTCATGGAAGGGGAGTTGGACTAGATGACTTTTAAAGGTCCCTTCCAACCCAAAGATTCTATGATTTTATGATTCTCCTTTGCAACACTCACCCTCCATTTGCTCTGTCGAGGCTGTGAATTGTCTGGCATGGGAACTGGGTCTTTGTTCTGTTCTTTGCAGGGAGATCATATCAATAAATTGTTGGGTAGAATTTCACACTGTTCCCACTGTTGTCAATGGTCATTTTACATTGAACTCTGTGTAAAAAGAGTCTTGAGTCATATAGTGCACTTCTGAATTCCAGCCCTCCATCAGGAGTAGTAAGTCCAGTTTAGTTTGTTCCTTTTCCCTGTTCTGATCACTTTAACTGCTTTCAGCAGGGGAGGAAAGAAACTTTCATAATCTAGTTTGCCGTTGACTTTAGGTTTCTCATTTTTAAGTAATAGTGCTTTTGCAAACTAGCCCTGTTACTCAAGTTCATTAAGCTGATTTTACACTATTATTCATTCTTGTGCTCTTCTGAGAACGTTGTGAGGTCTGGTGATTTCAGCAAGTCTTAGAAGTAAAAGGTCAAAGTTCCAACAAAGAAGAGGAGCTGAATCAATGAAAAACCATGACTAAACCTTCTCATCCTCCTGTATCACAGCCAGCTCCACTGTAAGTCTGGGGAGAAACTTTATGAAGCACGACTGTTTGTATTAGACTACCTGATTCAAACCCATCAACTGAGATTTCCAAAGCTAATGAGGGAAATCCCCTCACTGGGTTTGAAAACCTCAAACACTTTTTAAAAATCTATTTACATTTTATATCTGAACAGCAGAGCGTACCTTGTGGGTCGTTCATTGCATGCTGTGTTCATTACAAGTGCAGGAATTTGGTGTTCATTATGAAATACTTGTTTCATATACTGCCTTGTCCTTTCATAGTGCCCTTGCAAAAATGCCATTGTCAATGTGTTTTAATCATTATTAGAAACCAGCGTGTGAAAGCATAGTTAAACAGAACGTGAATTTTTAAAGGTGACCCTCAAGTCTTTTTGCATATATTGTGTTGGAGTGGGCGATTCAGGGACATCTTCACTTCCAGCTCATTTCTACTTTCCATTGTTGTCGTAATTATTTACCGTCCTGATTCTGGCCCAGAAGTCATGCTTTGTACACCTGTTTATTCAGAAAATATTCAGCTCACTTTTCAGGCAGACAAAAGGTAAAAGAATCAGTTAGAGCTGGAAATGTCTGCAAAGCTGCGCTCTTTCCTGCAAATTCAGATTCAAGGCAGGCAAAGCCTGTGAATAATGGAGACCGTCTGAGGGCATAACATTGCTTACAATGGAGGGAGTATGAATCAGCAAAAGAACAGGCACCCACTTATGTTCGAGACTGATTTACACAAGCCCATAAATCGTCCAAATGAGGAAAGCTAGAAGTGGAAGTCAGGAATCCCACATGTGCCGTGACACATGGAGCATTATTTAAAGATCATCTTACAGAATCATTCCAAGTATCAGCGCAACTATCCAGAATAGGAAACTGAGTCAATTAGAGGACCACTGAACTCACGCTTACAAACACTGCAAATTACTCACCATCATACTGCGGTGATTATGGAGCTACTGAACTAGGTTATTAACAAGGTTTCCTGACTTAATCCTTCATTTACAAACTAATGCGTTTCCCTATTGTGAGCTCGGCCTCCCAGTCTCGGGGCAGCAATTAGTGCTGCCTCCTCCAGAAACGTTCAGTGGAGGTCAGGGCCCTGGGGGAGGCTTCCAAAAATTCTCTCTGCCTGGACACTGCTGCCACCCACAGTTTAAGAGACAACCGATTACAAAACCAGATTTTTTTTCAGCAGCTTTTAAAGTTCTTACAAGTCTTGATCATTTTTCTGAGCACAGTGGTTGCTGCTCGCAGTAGAATGCCTTGGGAGTCAGGCTTTTCACACGGGGAATGGGCGTACAGGAGTACTCTAGCCTGACCATGCTCCTTCTCATGGCGTATGAGTTCATCGTAGCACCTCAATGTAAATTATGGTGTATTTTCAGCACTAACTGACATACAGACTATGGAAGCTCCCTGCTTAAGCTGCCATCATATCAATGAGGAAAATAATATGTGAAAAAAAACCAGGAAGCGAAGTCGTATTTAACATAGATTCTCAGACATTGCAGATAGAAATTTATCTGTACTTCCAGTACAGTTTCAAAGCAAAGAACAGAGGTCGTACTACTTGAATTCCAGTAAAATTGTTTGAATTTGTGCCACTAGAGCCTTGATAAGCTTTTCAAGACTCTCTCTGTTTTCCCTAAAAGCTTTATAACAAACAGTGTAAGTTCTGTTCTCTGGGATATTTCAGTCCCCACAAGGAAACAATAATCTTTTCAAAACCCATTTATATCCATCAGGGAAGGAGCACCTTGCACAACCTGCTACCCACAGGTTGCTGGTTGATGCAGCTGCAGGGACTCTCCGCTGTGGGCCAGACTGCGTGAGGGAGAGGAGTATTTCCTCCCGAAGGCTCCTGCAGCCTGAATGGGAGGAGGTTGCAGGAGGCAGAGTGCTCAGGCTCTCACGGGAGCTACAAACCCGTACAGGCCAGTGCCCAGATGCTGTAATTTTGCACATAAAGTTGCATGCTATTTATTTTTCTTATTTCCCATTTTATGGCATAGATTTAAACCTGGAGATGATCTATTGTAGAACAGATCTGCAAATACCAAAAGACCATCTTACTGTTATTTGTTCTTTGTCACTGTTTTTTGGCTTCTGGTTTACTTCTCTGAGGTGCGGGAGAAAATGATCTGAAGATTACATGAGTCTGTGAAGCATCTTAATAACTGTCACCTTTGCAATATTTTTCCCGTATTGTCTCAACCTTAATTTTAGTGTTCTTATTATAATTGCTCGTAAGAAGTTTTAAATATGGATCCTTTGGGAGTTATTTTGGAATTAAGAAATGCAGAAATGCACAAGACCATATAACATTTCTTAATAATGAAAAACTATAAATGTTGAGCATTATAGTCCATTACCTTACTGATATAGCTCTTCAGTTATCTTACCTTCTATCGATTTAATCTTCAATCCTATAAAATCCTTGTGTAATATATAATTATGTTATCTGTCCCTCAGCTGTCTAGACTGAAAACATACATCACAATGTGCCTTGTGAATTCAGTCAGATTTATGACTGAACTAGATTCTTTGATAGCTTACATGAGTATAGATCCACTAACCGCATGCTAAGGATTTGACCTTCTGAAGTTTTGGAAGCTTTTTTTTTTTTTGATAAATGAGAAAAAAATTGTGAAGTACTATGATGTTTACTGTTGCAGGACACTCAGCACCATTTTAAAATACTTTGCATTCATCATTGACCCTTCTCCTGGAGAAAGGCAAAAACATGTCTCAACCTGCTACCCTTTGTTATTTACCATATATCATAGTTTGCACAGAAGAAATGCAGATTCGGCTCGAAGTAAAGAGACAAAAGATTATCCACCTTCTTCCTGGAAATGATCAGTCAGACTATTTTCCTTCCATTGAGCGAAAAATCCTGTTAAGATGCTATGTGGAAAAGAGATTGTGACTTTTGCTTTCCATTGCATTTTTTTAAACTGAATATAAACTAGTGGTTTTAAAAATAAAGATCTAAGGAGGGAAAAAAAACCCTAACTCAGGGCTTTAAACAACATGCTGTGTTTAAAGAAAACTAATTCAACATTAATCTGACATATAATATATGTAAGCAATACACGGAGTTCCATATATGCCTTTGCTTTGGAGTCTGTAGACCCCATGCTGGCAGTTCACTGCACCTGTAATACTGCACAGCAGTGGCTCTAGCTCACACAGCCTCATGGAGGACCAGAGTTGTATCCTGCTGCTGCGAAAGCACTTTTGAGCTAAAGAAAATGTAAAGAGAGCTGAAGAGCAGTCTGGAATTCACTCAATATTGGTGGGGAAAAATAGTTTCTTTACATGACTTTTCAATTTGTTTTCTGAATTTGGAACTAAATGAATAAGATTTCCTCATGTTTTCAGGGTTCATTGTAGTCACAAGGCCATAAGGAAAATCTAAGTATACAAACTGGACTTTTCAAGGGGACCTCAGGTCTCATGAGACTAGTGATGTATGTTTGAGTGTTAGCAGCATAGAAAGAGACATAGGATCTGTGTTCACATTCATTTTAATCCCACCCAAGAATCCAAATTCTGTATTTTAACTTGCATTTCTAACCTGAATCACTCATATTTATTCACAGAAGATAAAGACCCAGGATTTCATTATAAAATTTAGATTTATGGTAGCTTGATGTGACTTTTGAGACTTTTCATCACTTTTTTTTTTGCAAAACTATACATGCCTGTTCATTAAGACCGTTATTCAAATGATATAACACCATGTCTGTACTAAATGAAAATATTTATTTATCTGATTACCCATCAGAGTCATGTATCAGCGTTAAGATCTTCATTTGTGGGAAACCAATTTACACAAGAGATTTCTTGTTTCATACCAAAGAAGACAAATCTTTGATGTTCTTAGAAACTCCCTCTTAGTTGGTGAAAGTGATTCTGCTGGAATTCTTCACGTTACTGGCTCAATATTTCCCAGATGAAATGCCACCTGAACATGTTTGTTTAAAACAAGATAGCTAAAATTGTCAAATAAAACAATGAAAGATCATTTTGGGGAACAGAAAATGAAGAGCTGCTCTCTAAGCCATGATTAGGCCACGTGAAGTGTAACCTGGTGTTTTGGGGAATTTGTCTATGAGGTAATTTAAATAATTCTGCCTCTTGTTATGAAATTGCTGTGTTGTTAAACACTTCAATGCATAGCTAGCCATCAAATTTTCCAGCACCTGTCCCCACCTTTTGGAAAAAGTTACAGCACAAACAAAAATGTCATTAACGAGTGGATGAACAGTGGTTGAACTAAAAAGAATACCCAATGGAAAACCTGTTTATCTCTGGGGAAGTACACAGACACAAAAAAGGAAAATCCCCAAACCAAAGAAAGAACAGAGAAGCTTTCTTTTGCAGTAGAGAGGTTCTTTTTGTTGAGGATACAGTACAACAAAGAGAAAGACCATAGAAGAGAAAAGGATTCAAGAAAAAGGCTTTATGTGGGAAGGGCAACTTGGCCCAACCCTGCAGAACAATAAAGATAGGCAGACCAAGTGTTTGGAACCAAACCTATAGCTACAGTCATCCTGCTGTAGCTACACTGAGGAAACAGCAGAGGAAAAAACCCACAGAGGTTTCTGTACTCTTCGGTTGTATCTCTCCAGTATAGTAAAGTGTCAGAGAATATTCCAAGCACTGGAAATTGCTTCTCTGCATCCTGCTGTGTTGCCAGGATGGTCCCTGGGATGGGACCTCTGCCAAACAGGAGGGTCTCCTGGCATGAGAGGGGCCTTTCCAAGTGGGAAGTTTGGATGGGGCCACCCTATTCTGTTTATTGCTACAGCTGTGAGCGATGTTGGTTGCAGAGCCTAAGAACAACGCTAGAGTTTATCATTCTACTGATAGACTTGTAGTCTTTCCTTCCACAGATCTTTTGTGGGTTCTTACTCCCTCCCCAAATCCCATTCTTTGTTGTTAGGAGGAAGCAGGCTTGTTTAACATGCCATGGCAATGGTACAGGAGATGTTCACTAACAAGTTCCTCTGATAAGCAGGCTGGCCTTTGCCTCATTTTCAATAGCAATTTAATACTATTAATAAAAAATGCAAGGTAAATCAGAAATATGTGCTCTCACTGGTTGTCTCTCTTGTCCCCTGTGAGGGTGGCCTTGCAAAACTTTCAGTGAAAGAGATCGTCCAAAGATCTATTTGCATACTGGGATAGAGGGATGCTGCTGTAAAGAAAGGGTAATGTACTGTCAGTGAGTGGCCAGTCTATGTTATTAACAGATTGGAGACTGTCTTTAATATCCCACTTTGCCCTGTTTCGTTCCATGTGACTGTTCTGTTTGTCCAGACTCTCAACATTCATGGTACTCTTGCACACTTCCATGTAATTTCCAACTAAGAAATAAATGGCTTCCAGTAGAATTACCCAAACAGTCGTGTCTATCCAAATATGCAAGCAACTTAACCTTGACATCCCACCATACCAGGGTCCCTGTGTCCAGTTTCAGGAATAATGTTCTCGATACTTTACTGGAATGCATTCCACCACCCTCCAATATCACAGTAAACTCTGGTTTTGGTCCTGTGTTGAGCTTCCCAAAGCTGGTGGGCAATTGTACCACCTCCCACTGTACCACTGCTGCTTAGGAACCTGCTGGTCTCACACTTCCTCCCTCCCACCACCACCATGTCAACTACTGTCCAAAGTCACAGGTTCCGCAAGGGGAATACACCTGGTGGCTCACTGGCAATGTTCTTCTTAAATTCTTGTCTGAACTTAGACAAGTTGCCTTTCATACATGAAAGTTTTGCAAACTCTGTTGTTTACCTTAGACCCACAAATACATGCAACCTTCCTCAAATGAGCAAAATCATTTAATAATATTCAGGTGGCAAATTAATAGCTTCACAAATGCCTAGACCTTTGTTGCAACCCTCTTTCACTTTCCTTGCCAGGCAGTTCTTCATCCATAGTTTTCATCATAGCGTCTCATTCCTGCAGGACATGACTGAAGATTGATGGCATGGTTCACCACTAGGAAGGATGTTGTTTTACTGGGTGGCCCTTTGAAATCCAAGCTAGTGGCATGCACATTGACACAGGTACCACCAGAGACTGGAGGCACTCAGACCCCCAGGTGAGGCAGAGATAAGGGAATGGTCAGAATGACACAGTGGGAAGGAGATTGTCCATTTCCCACAATTTTCCCCTTGTTTTATGTTCTGAATTCCTCATTTGTGTTACAAGTAGAAAACTCCACCCACTGTGCCTTTGGTGTGAACGGCTTTTCCTGTGATGTATTACTTCCACATCCCATAGTGTATTGCATCAAAAGGTGCCAAAAGACCTAGTCTTTTACCAACAAAAGGGACATGCAGTGCTGGTACATGCAGAAGCTTTGACCTGTGGTGCTGTTGCAACTCAATTTTTTCATCACAGATGATGAATCAGCAGGAGTGTGGGTGCCAAATTCTGTAACGCAGAGGAAGCTTGAGTTACATTAAATTCAGTTCTCAGAATACAAATTAGCTGGAAAATAATGACAGAGATCATATTTTAAATTATTAGTCTGAATCACACCCCAAAACTGACAACAGCCAATTTTAAGAGGACAAACATTTTGTACCTTTGGGAATACTCATACTGGAGATAATGCAGTGGTCTTCAGTTAATAGTGGTTTCTCACAGCCCATAGCCTGTATCCAGATGACTAAATCACAAATGCATTCTCAAAAACTCCAATTTAGACTTGGCTTGGCTGTCTCTGTACACACTGTATCTGTCATCTTTAGCTACTGCTGATATTTTGCTATCAATATGAGTGAATCATCCTCTGAATCACTTCAGATTTTCTCTCAGAGCTCTTTTAAGAGCCATTATAATACTGTTATTCTGAATGTCAGCTCTCAATGAACTGAAAGGTCTGAAGTCAGTGGTAAGACTCACCAGCAGCTGGAAAGAGCTCCAAGCGTCACATGGTAAATCAGCTTTCCAGCACTCCTCTTTTTATTGTTTCCTCCTCCCTCTGTGACTTTGCCTCTTTGCTTGTCCTGCCCAGCATGCCAGATTCATAAGACTTTGGGATGGGGAATTTCTCTGTTAATGAGTCTGCAAAATACTATTGATGCCCGGTCTAGCACAGATATCGACAGTAAGTCTGAAAAGTGAAGAGAGCATCCCACTCCAGCTGGAGCAGGTGTCATCCTGTTCTTTGAAAATACTTCCCTGAAACTGTAAAATATAAAAGTTTACCATTGAAAAGAAACTGAGGCCCTTGGTCACGCAGCATTGCCACCTGAATTTGAACCCATGTTTTAAGATCTGCTCTGATTCCTAACTGTGTCTTCATCCACCAGCCTTGGCTTGCTAGTTTTTTTTCTGGAAGACTGGGTGTTTGTCCAATGCTGTACAAAAGAGAGACACTTAGCATGGAAGAGCTAGATAAAATAGTTGACAGAATACACTTTAAGAAAAATATGCATTTTCCCAACAGTCATATATTTCAAATAAATTTATTGAATTTAATAGTTTTTTTCAAATTGAAAAAATCAATATTATGAAATGATTCATTAGTAGTATGAGTATGAGTATGAAAATTAGAATTAGAATTAGTATTTAGTATAACAAGAGGTTGTGGCTCATTTTGTTTCCAGACTGGAACAATAATGCTTTTAAAACACCAGAATTTCCTTTAGAATTAAAAATGCATATTTTCAACTAGTTGCACATAACAATACATTGGTGGAACAACCATCCTAGGGAAGAACCTTGTGTTTTATGCAGTACATACAAGAAATTTTGCGACAATCCATGGCACAAATACCTAAACGCCCAGAAATACAAGGCTGCAGCCAAAGAAAGTTAAAGTTAAGTTCATAATCAGGATGATTATGACCGTGTGGATTACGTTCAAAGGCCTGCCAGGCCCACAGAGTGCTGCAAGTGGCAACCTGCAGCTCTCAGGGTTGCTGTTCCTTGTACAGGACTCGAGGACCCACAGGGCAGCTGGAGGGACGCAGCCTGCTGCACAGCTTGACCCGCGTCCGTCCCTCCCACTGTGATATATTCTGTATCTCTGCCGCTATCTATGAGGTCCCTTTTCAAACGACCAGCTACTCAAACCTCAGCAAGGAACAAGGAGAAAGAGCTCACCAGCTGGTAATGCTCTTTATCCCATCTGTAAATCTCTCAGTTCTAAATTTCAGTTTCTGCAAGCTTTACACTGCACATGGTAAGAGGTTTCACTCTGCATTCCATCACTCTGAATTAACAGTGATAATAATAATGCTTAACCTTTGTAGAGTTCTTTCTATTTTCACAATGCTTAGCTAACATCAGCTAATCACATTACAATAGCTGGGCTGCTTATCATTCCTACTCTTTACAGTGCCATGAATAATCTGATAATTATTTCTTTAGCTCATATAAACAGCTTGTCCACTCTCCTGTCATTTTCTACTTTGCTTAAGCTATAAATATCTGATATTAACTGAAGAAATGAAGAAGTTCGTCCAGCTCACCCTAAACTAAGCATATAATTATGTTAATATGGTAGATCTGAGAGTGAATGTAAGCAAACTCCCTGCATGTTCTTTTAGTGTATTTTTACATCTATATCCCTAATAATGGGCATCTGCTAAGGATTATATTGTTCAAGAATTAAAATGTGTGAATTACTTTGTCTGGAATCTGTTCATATCGATTATTTAAAAACACTCTGTATTTATTCTTTCAAATATTAAGTACAGACATACTATGCCCGTACTATACTGTAGTAGTGTATACACTATAGTGGGCAGAGACTGTGGTTTAAGCAGCTTACAGTTCAGTATTTAATTTCTGTTTTATTGTTGAGAAGCACCAAACTCTGTGTCTTTCCCACACTCTCATCAATAAACTTTATAACTTCTAGCCTCAGATAATCAACAGAAGGATCAGGAAATAAGAATTGCAAACTTCCCACATTTTATCCAGGGTTAACTATTCATGTGGAATGATTACTCATGTATATGTATGTATATATATGTAGCAAATAAATAAGATTATTTCCATATTCAGAAGTGAAATTATTTTCTTTGACAAATAACTGTTTCTCTGTGCTCTCCTTTTTCAGTGGAATAGCACTATTGCATTATCTCGTGAGATCTACTGTGGTTTGGATCACGGTTGCTTGCCAGTGTTATTGAAATTCTCAGTTGGCAATAATACAAACTGTTTGCATTGATGGTACATTTGCTTTGGGGTCCTGACCCTTGATTTCTATTTTAAGATTCGATTGCTTTTAGTTTTCATCCGTGGGCTTCTTTATTTTACACTTCTTGTATTACCAGACCCCAGCCTTAACCAAAACAGACACAAACTATGCTACATCCTTACTAGCATCTGCAATAGAATCAGTTATCTCTGCCCCAGCCTCCAAGAGACAAGTGGATCCCATTATTATTCCTTTATTAATACAGTTTTGCGTGCATGGTGCTTTATAAGGAAAAGATGAGTCACTGTTCCAAGAGATCTCACCGTATAAATTAGATGTGGCACATGGAATGATGACAGTAAAATGACGGGGGAAGGAATATATTTTAATATATGAATTCATTGAAAGATTTTGTGACAAATTCCCTTCATGTTCATATCTTGTTTGTCCAAGATGTACAACCCAAACTCAAAAGATAAGGTACTCTGCTCAAAATGGGGCTAGACCCGTTCCTCTTGCAAGCTCACCCCTTCTGTAAGTGCAGAGAGGACAGCACTTGTTCTGAAGAAGATACTGTAGCATTTTGAATACAAAATTTATACTTAGCCACCAAAAGAGATATTAAAATGAATAATGACTCATCTCAGCAGGCACTGAACTGCAGCCTTAATCCCAACCCTAGTGGGAGAAACGATACAGTCGTCATGCTCCCATGTGTGAAGCAAATATTTTTACAAAATTACAGGTACTCCAAAAACAGAAGCGAACATTTCTCTTGCTTCAGTCTGCAAAAGAGCATCCTCCCTCCACTCTGCACCAGGGCACAGGGATCTGACAGAAAAGCTATTCCAGCTCTGGAGGTGCTCCCTGTGTATGCTCCCCTCAGCCACCCAAGTACCTCTGCACCATCTACTGGTACAAACT